>NC_090649.1:499055258-499147758 GCF_040937935.1 Hyperolius riggenbachi
CAGTTGTGGTATTAATGTAAGATAACACTGCTGATCCAGAGGCTTGAAAGGATATTAAATGTGATTTGTCCTCCCAATCCCATTGAATGTCGCATAGTGACATTTGCAGGAAGAAGTTTTGCAGGAGTCGGGGTGATGTTTGAATTGCAGTTCTGCCAGTTATCTAAGAACTTCAATAAAATTGGAGCACTTCATTTGATGGTAATGGAAGATAATAAAGTAAATGTACTTCGGCTGAAAAAAATGGGAATGATCCTTGGCAACTCTGAATTACTATTATATTTCTGCATTTTAGCTTTTTTACTGAAGCTACGCTTAAAGGGACTCCGAGCTCACGAAAAAAAGAAAAGTTGTACTCACCAGGGGCTTTCTCCAGCCCAGTGCTGGTCGGGAGGTCCCACGCCGGCGTCCTGGCTCCTCTCCTTCTCCCCGCTCCGGTATAGCTGACAGGCCGCAGCCCGGGCGACACTCGGTGGAGTGTCGGGCTGCAGCTTCCGCGTATGACGCGGATTACGTCACACGCCGGCCGCCTCGCGTCATCACGGCGGCCGGCGTGAAAGTACTGCGCATGCGCGATTAAAGCGTGTGTAAAGCGCAGTACTTTCACGCCGGCCGCCGTGATGACGCGAGGCGGCCGGCGTGTGACGTAATCCGCGTCATACGCGGAAGCTGCAGCCCGACACTCCACCGAGTGTCGCCCGGGCTGCGGCCTGTCAGCTATACCGGAGCGGGGAGAAGGAGAGGAGCCAGGACGCCGGCGTGGGACCTCCCGACCAGCACTGGGCTGGAGAAAGCCCCTGGTGAGTACAACTTTTCTTTTTTTCGTGAGCTCGGAGTCCCTTTAAGCTAATCATGGATGAACCTAGAAGCAGTATCACTCTCTGTGCGCATGTTTTTATGGGTTCCCAAAAGTATAGAGCCAACTCTTCTTGGGGAAGAATGTCTCTCGAAAAAGTTTTTTTAGTTTTTTTTTTTCCTTCCACAATTGTATTTTTCAGCAGTGGGACTGTCCTGCTCCTAATGTATGCACCTGGGTTATGGCTGGAATGAAAGAAGGTACTCCAAACGTGATGCAATGGAAATCGGAATACTGCCCTTTCCGTACTTACCTTCAAAACACACCTATAGCTAAAGCAAACCTTTTTATGACGCTTAAAGTGAACCGGGCACTGGTTTTAGCACCCAGATCATCTCAATAGCATGTTAACTATGCTTGCCAACAATGTGGCTCATTGTTAAAAAAACACTAAATTTTACGACCTCTTTTTACATTTAAAAGTTTAGCAGAGGCATGTATTATGCTATTTCCAAGGCCTGCCCGACCGCAGACATTTCAGGCAGATAAGGACTGATATAATTATTTTATTGCAAACATTAGCAGATAGCACATTTAGAGAAGTCACAGATGTTATCTTCACACCTTCCCCTTGATAAATAATGGGCAGCTATAAGGGGAGGGGGGGACATGGCAGCTATTAGAAACTCAGACAAAACTGCAGAAAAAAAAGTGGTGCTTGGTTCCCTTTAACTGGTGGACTGACTACTGCCAGCAATGCATAACAGGGATTGTGTGTGTGCATGCGTGTGCGTGTGTGTGTGTGTGCGTGTGCATGCGTGTGTGTGTGTGCATGCGTATGTGTGTGTGCATGTGTGTGTGTGCGTGCGTGTGTGTGTGTGTGTGTGTGTGTGTGTGTGTGTGTGTGTGTGTGTGTACAGTGTGTGTGTGTGTGTACAGTGTGTGTGTGTGTGTGTGTGTGTGTGTGTGTGTGTGTGTACAGTGTGTGTGTGTGTATATAGTGTGTGTGTGTGTACAGTGTGTGTGTGTGTGTGTGTGTGTGTGTGTGTGTGTGTGTGTGTGTGTGTGTGTGTGTGTGTGTGTGTGTGTGTGTGTGTGTGTGTGTGTGTGTGCGTGCGTATGTGTGTGTGTTTGTGTTTGTGTGTGTGTGTGCGTGTGCGTGTGCGTGTGTGTGTGTGTGTACAGTGTGTGTGTACAGTGTGTGTGTACAGTGTGTGTGTGTGTGTGTGTGTGTGTGTATGTATGTGTGTGTGTGTGTGTGTGTGTGTGTGTGTGTGTGTGTGTGTGCATGCGTATGTGTGTGTGTTTGTGTGTGTGTGTGTGTGTGCGTGTGCATGCATGCGTGTGTGTGTGTGTGCGTGCGTGTGCGTGTGTGCATGCGTGTGTGTGTGTGTGTGTGCATGCGTATGTGTGTGTGTTTGTTTGTGTGTGTGTGTGTGTTTGTGTGTGCGTGCGTGTGCATGTGTGTGTGTTTGTGTGTGTGCGCATGTGTGTGTGTGTTTGCGTATGTGTGTGTGTTTGTGCGTGTGCGTGCGTGCGTGTGTGTGTGTGTGCGTGTGCATGCGTGTATGTGTGTTTGTATGCATGCGTATGTGTGCGTGCGTGTGTAAGGGGGAGTAGGATGTGCAAGACCCCATATATCATGCATGCATTGGAAGCATGCCTGTATCTATACTAACCTCTCCTAATTCTGGCAGCCATTTTTCACTCTCCCTTGCAGCTCTGTACCCGCTACTAGAGGTCAGGGAGCTGTAAGCCTTATGTTGGTAGGAGTGAGGTGAGATCATGTTATTAGTTTATTTTACCCAAGTTATCTTCAGTGTCACTTTAAGAGATCAGTAGAAAGTCTTCAGAGATAATTTATACAGACCCCAGCTTGTGTCTGTGCTGACATCCTTCTTTTCAAGGCAGGCCGTATATTATCCTCATAAAACATTAGGAGAGTGTGTATGCACATTTGGCAAAGCTGTAAATTTAATTTCTGTCCAGGAAGCTCTTGTCTCCCTCATAGTGGATGTTCTGTATGGCGAGGCTATCAGGACAAAATGGATGACAAGCGAGGAGAAAAAAAAGAATGTCTAGACTTGTTCTTTGATCATTAGAGACCATATTTTAAAGCTTCAAAATGCCTCAGAGTAAAGATCATCTTTCAAATGAACAGTTCTAATTTTGTTCCGGAGTGAATGGATAGCGGCACAATCAGCAACAACATGGACCAGCAATCCAGGAGGCAATGACTGCAGCACAAGAAATGCAGAATATCAATTCCTCCGTCTGTAATGAATGTTTATCTGCAGGAAGTCTATGGGGCAGAAGAGTATGCATGGAATTTTACCTTCTGCCTTGTGCAGTCTTGTGTAGCGAGTACATGTTCTAAACGTGTGTATAAAAGTGGAGTTATCTGCTTTATACAAGGCTAGTATATTTGTTTGATTTATTGTATTAATTATCCTTCCCCACATCCAGAGGTTATCTGAAGTGGTTGATGTTCTCAAAGCGAATCTGAAGTTTGACAAAAAAATTAGATACTTATTTTATTATTGGTATTCGGGAAGACACTCCAGAGGTTTTACAATCCCCTCAACCCCTCCGCTGCTGGTGAGGACCTTCCTCGCAGCGCTCCCTTCTGTAAACCAGCATGGCTGCACTACGCAGACGCCAGTAGGGTTTGCACCTGCGCAGTAGCACTAAGTCGCTCATGCATGGAGGGAAAAGCCGCACAGAGGAGGCTCTGCACTACTTCTCAGGCGTGGCTCTTACCTGTGCAGTGCAGCCCCGCCTGGACACAGAGGGGGTGTGGCCACAAGCATCATATTCAACAGTATTGTCAAATATTTCCAACGGATCACAGCACAGGAAGAGAGGGGAAAAAAGTCTATCTAGTATCTGTATGTTGTTTTGTTTGTTTTTTGTCCGGTCAGGCATGTTTTAAAGTCCATGTTCATGCACAAAATCTTACAGGCAATGAACAGAAGATTATGAATCGCCTGCTGTGGAAGGCTTCAGAAGTTTTGGGGAGCCCTAGTGCTCCTGAAGACGCGTGCGGCTCTGTACTGCACATGAGTGAGTGTGTGAGAGCGCGTGCCAGTGCATGCGCAGTACGGAGCCGTCCATCTTCGGGGGCACTTGGGCTCCTGATCCTGAAGACTTTCAGAGACTCCCACGGTGGCAGAGAGCAGTATTTCACCGATCGGTTGAATACTGCTACCAGGAGCCAGCTCTGGAACATGGGGACCAGGAGAGAAGTGGGGAGGCTCTATAGGACCAGAGCCCTCCTTCTCCTTAGGTGAACATCTGGTTTGTTTGGGACTTTTGTTAGCTTAATATTCACTTAAAGGAGGTTTGACTTCAGCTAACAGAACAATCACTGCAGGCTCAGAAGATGTGGCTGAGCCACCACTTCCCATCCCTTCCAATTAGGATATGAAAGGGGGCATGACTAACCTATCAATTTACTTTGCTCCTGTTTCAGTCAATGGAGGGGGTGGTTCTGTAAATGAATGGGGGAGGAGTTTGTACAGGAAGGCATGCCCACAAGAGTCTGTTCATCATTGGCTTTATCCCCAGAACAGCAGCTGTGCAGAACAAAATGTAGGCATTTCTGAGTCAAACTTATATTCCTGATCATCTGAGAGTGGAAGGTACTGGATTAAAGAACAGCAAATCCTGGCAACCAATCAGTAAGGCCTTGAAGCTATGGGTTCCGCCTCTTTGCTTCATATGGTGAAATTGCCCCAAACAATCCTAAAGAATATTAATTCCCCAGCCCCACCCTTTAACTGGCTGCAAAACAACCAGATATAAACATAAGCAAGGTGATAAAAAGACGTCCATTTTCTGCTTTGATATTTGTTGTTCTTCACTGAACTTTCTATGTGATGTTTGAGAGATGAGCTTTAATTCTTTCTATTTTTGTTTATGTTTTCTGAAAAGAAGGCAGCAATGGATCTGTGAGTCACCAGATAAAACACTCTTAAACGTAACCCAGTATGATGATCACGCAGGCTGACATTGTGACAGGTTCGGAAAAGGGAACTTTTACCCCGTCGCCACTTAAAATTAGAACAAATGTCACAATTTGTACAGGAGACATGGCAAGAGAAATGTTCATAAATGTTCCCTGGTTACGGAGCGACTTCAAGGCAATCTATGTACTTTTCATTTGCAGTTATGACTAAAAAAGAAACAAACTAACACTAACTGAGTTACATTTTTTGAGTGCGGTAAATCAGAAATTGCACTTGAACATGACACCCCTCCCATCTGCTGCTGCTAATTGATGGAAGTCCAAAGCCAAAAAACTCAAACTAAACATACACAGGATTATAAGGGCCCAACCTTGCAAGCAACCTACTGAGCGGATACACTGCAGCGTACATATTAGTACACCATCGGTGAGTTGGGCACAGGGCGTGCCGAATGATAGCTCTCCTTTCTGCAACTAAACTCACCAGTGGTGTTAATACTATTCCCCTCTGACTCATTGCAACTTGGAGGGAGGAGTGGTTCAGGGTCCGATGATTGCCAGAGCCCCAAATTACTCCTAAGCACCCCATGCTGCATAACATTGTTGCTATGGGGTGCCTTCTTTCGGCGCCCGGTGTTCCACAGGCAAATACCAAATTTTGTGTTCTGAGTTTTGTGTTCCAAAGGCATTTTCAATTGAGGTCAATGTGGTCAAAAGCTCTGCTAATGTAAAGATTGGCTTCAGAAACATGAAAACATGACATTAACACAATGGCCACAAAAGTGAAAATTGGCTTCTGAAACAAAATTTTTGGCAAACACTGACACCAACAGGATGGCCGCTGGAAAACCCCAGGTCCCCGGAGGCCACGTCAAAGTGCCAGAATGAGCGGTTGTCCACATGGATTAGGGGACCAGTGCAGGAGATGCCCTGATCCCCTGGACCCCCCGTTCATGTGAAAAAACACTCATTTTGTCCCTTTACTGTGGCCTCCGGGGCGGGGAATAAGGGGTGTGGCTTCTGGGAACCAGGAAATCACCAGATGCCATTTTGTTAACATCACTATGGGTCGAAAAGTCTTATTTTAGAAGCCAATTATGACTTTTCTAGCCGCTGTGTTAACGCCGTGTTTGCTGAAAACTCTTGTTTCCAATGCCAAGTTTTGCATCCGCAGAACGGAATGCAGTGCTTGAAACCTCAGAAAATCTGGATGCAAAAATTGGAATGATTCCGAGAGCCCATTCTTAATCCATAGTTGGATTTTCATCAATTCATCTTTGGGATTGACCAGAGTTGAGTACAGCCTCATTTGTAGCTGTAGCCAGTGCTGCTGGAGTCCTATATCCGCCTACTTTGCATCTTCACTGCCAGAGGGAACCACTACAGACTCACTTTAAAGAAATACTATCTCCGAAAATGAGCAGTCTCTGGAATGCTTATAATTAACTAGAAAGTATTAGGCTGCGATTGGACGGCCTAATAAGAGATAGCAGCTTTCAGTACTGTCTGCCCTTTGTTTTCATGGGAGACATCAAGCCAACGATAAAACCGCCAACTACTTTACTTAACACAGTAAAACGTGCTCATCCCAGAGTAGTAATGAATGTTATAAAGTCTCAAGGTAAGCTAATCACGCAGAGTGAATATACGGCATATGTAGTTTGGCGGTATATTTGGCCTTTCAGCACATTTAATGGTGCAGGGGCCCTGAGGTGTTGTTACTTGGTTACTGCGTGGAAGCTCACCAGCCAGAAATTCTGTTCAGGGAAATGCTGGAAGAACGAGATTATCTGCAATTCAGCAGAGTTTACAGATGTTTGATGCCCCTCAGTAATACAAACAGCAGAAACGCTGAGGGGAAGGGAAATGGCTGCAGAACTGGCATTCTAACGAGTCAGTGGATGGCGCGGCTCACACTGGCGAGGGCTGGTAGCGGTATTGCAGAATAATAAGTAAAATCACGACGGCACAGCCATAGCAAGGCAGCTGTCCTACAGCCCATATCTCCAGTTCATAATAATACTCCTGTATTTATTAGCCTGCATGTTTTCCCGATGGGTGTGGGGTCTCAGTTTCAAATAAAACTGCATCCCTTGTTCACACCTACTGTACTTTCATGCTGCATGTTTGTATCTGTGCCACAGGCAGGATTAGACAAGACACAGAACATTGGTGCGCAACTAGAAATCACTGGGCCCCCCTGCAAAACTTTGGATGGGGCCCCCTCCCCCGCTTTCTACACAGGTAAACTTAGAACTAGTGTTATTCAGTTGGCATGCTCTATAGGCAGTAGCAGTGTTAGGCTAGAGCTGCAGCCACTAGGGGACGCTCTACAGGCAGTAGCAGTGTTAGGCCAGAGCTGCAGCCACTAGGGGGCACTCTATAGGCAGTAGCAGTGATAGGCCAGAGCTGCAGCCACTAGGGAGCGCTCTATAGGCAGTAGCAGTGTTAGGCCAGAGCTGCAGCCACTAGGGGGATCTCTATAGGCAGTAGCGGTGTTAGGCCAGAGCTGCAGCCACTAGGGGGTGCTCTACAGGCAGTAGCAGTGTTAGGCCAGAGTTGCAGGTACTAGGGGGTGCTCTATAGGCAGTAGCAGTGTTAGGCCAGAGATGTAGCCACTAGGGGGGCTCGATAGGCAGTAGCAGTGTTAGGCCAGAGCTGAAGCAACTAGGGGGCGCTCAGCAGGCAGTAGCCGTGTTAGAAAGCTTAGCCTAAGGTCTCCTACTGAATAGGTGCAGCTTACTGAACAGCAAGGGCCAAGGTTCGAATCCTGGTCGCCTGTGTCAGAAGCAGAGCGCTTAACTAGTACACTGGGCATGTCTTAAAGCTCCTTACTGTGCATGTGCAAGCCTGGACTCATGCATGCGCAGTACAGATGTGCTTTTTTTAAAAATTAATTGGCGATTTGAGTAGTTCAGAAGGCTGCCTGTGGAGTTCTGAGGAGATATTCAACCTAGCAGGTCAAATAGCTTCAACCGGAATCAGTGCAGGAACGACTAGACAGACCAACAAGTGGAGATTCTCTATGGTATCTAGAGCTTTCCCTCTACATGTATGAAATCCAAAGTAAAATGGTAACTTCAGGTTCCCTTTAATTCTAACCTTTCCCTATCTTCTAACACTAACACTTCTAAAATTGCCCCAAACAACTAACCATCGGCGATCCTCACTTTCCATCATCTTCACTAGCAGCTGGAACGTTCGGCTCTGGTGCTCTTCATTGTGGTGGGGAGCACTGGAAACCTCCTGAGCTACACATTAATCCTATGCCAGGGCATACAAGGTTCTAGCTTGTGCCAAGCTGTATTATTGCTGGAAATATGCACCAGATATGTGATACGGAGCCCAACTTTCCTGACATTATAATCAGCTGCTTCGCGACACACGCATCTGCTTTTCAGAATGAAATTATTTCCATAATTTATCTTGCAAAGAAGGATTCACACTGATGTTTGCGAATTATAACTGTAAAAAGGGTTCACGAAAAAGCAGTGGAGAGGAAATCGTTAACCGTTTTCTGAGATTGGTCTATTTTTGTACTGTGCATATGAAATGATTGTCGGTCAGTTCAACAACTCCTATAGAGCTGTTTAATTAGTGTGTAAATAATGAATATAGTCCCATGAAGATGGCATGAATAATGCATAGCCAGAAATTCTATCTTTATCTACTCAAATTATTCTTCGAGTTTGGTCACTCAACACTCTTTGGCGGAAAGATCGCCCTACGGCTCATATAGTATGATAATTACTTTTTGGCTCAAAGTTATCCATCTTATTATATTTATGTTTTAACACTGAGAAGCTCACAGATATAATGGACACCGAGTCTTCTCTGATTATTACATGTATGACACGTGATATAAATCATCTGTATACAATATTGCTTACACAATGGTTTCACTTCTAAAAAGTTAGTATCGTGATCCTATCACTGTAAGAGACATTCTGCAGGCTGCTCTTACACGTCATTGAAAAATATGCAATGGCAGGCCGGGCAAGTGCGTCTGGATGAAATCAATACTTGGAATCAGAAGAGGAGCTCATAAGTATGGAGACTCTTAAAGAAGTTACATTTTTTCAAGTAGAAGTTCTGAAGATGTATTTGTACACCTAATGGAACTTCTGTCCAGTCCAGTATATTAAGTAGCAGTTTTAGTCTTCTAACAACAAACATGGAGCGAGTTTGGCCGAAATCAATGCTTGGAATGAGAAGAGCAGTTCATAAGTATGGAGACTCGTGAAGAAGTTGGATTTTTTTAGAACGGAAGTGCTGAAGATGTATGTGCAAACCTAATGGAACTTCTGCCCAGTCCAGTATATTAAGTAGCAGCTTTAGTCCTCCATAAGCAGACGTGGAGCGAGTTTGGATGGGAAAATGCTTGGAATGAAAAGAGGATGATAGAGATTCTTGAAGAAGTTGGATTTTTTAGAGTTGAAGTTCTGAAGATGTGTGCTTAAACCTAATGGAATTCTTGCCTCGTCAGTACATAAAGAAGCAGTTGAATTCTTCTGTTCGCAAATGTGGGGTAAGCTTGGGTGAAAACAATGCTTGGATTGCGAAGAGGAACTCTGCAGAATGGAAACTTTTGGAAAAACTTGATTTTAAAGAGTGGAGGTGCTGAAGATGCATGTGTCCTCCTAAAAGCACTATTTTGCCCTCTCCAGTAGATTAAGGAGCAGTTGTATTCTTCTGATAAGAAAAGGTGGGGTGAGTTTTTGGTGAAATTACCCTTGGAATGAGCAGAGGAGCTCGGCAGCATGGAAACTGTTGGAGAAGTTGAATGTTATAGAATTGACTAAAAAATTTTTCAATAATTTTCCCCTAGAATTATGTTAAAAAATAAACTCCAATCCAGGGATGATCAGAAACTACATGCACTGTGTGTGTCAATAATTGCCTAAACTGCATGCACTGTGACTTAACACCTAATCCTAGTAAGTCATAACACAAGTGATCTTATCATCCTGTAGTAATGAGTACTGCAGCGCTACAAGTGAGTCTCTGCTGCAAAGACCTGCACTATGAAGCTTAGTATGATGACTTATCAACTGTTTGTTCAATGTAGATTATATGGATGTTGTCGTAATGTTAAATATGGCTCTGCAAAAGCATATACCGTAAACTCGCTGTGATCAGCACTGATGGGGATCGGCTGGCGATGGATACGTGTAGATTCTAGTTGCTTGAGAGTCAGTGTTAAAACGTTAGCCAAGGACAAGAATTTTCCTTAAAATTGTAAAATAGAAGTAAAATAATTGTAAACAGAAGTAAAAGGTTAGTATAGTAAAAAATTTAGATTGATTTTTAGCTTTTTTCTTATCACAATTTAAAATCAATTCACGATCAATTTCATTTTTATCCATCGTCTTTTTTTTTTTTACCGATTGTGCCAGTTTCTCCAAATTAATCGGGAGATCCTCCACAAACTTTTGCGTAAGTGTCAGAGATGATTTTGCTCATTCCTGGCGGTGGGGGTTTTTGCTGGTTGCTCGAGTGCCAGTTAGTGGGGGGTCTTACTATAGCTGGCAACTGCAGAACATGTCTTGACAGTATTTCACTGATCTCTTACTTGACTTTGGGAACATTTAACCGACTTCCTGACTTCACAGAAAAAGGGTAAAAAGCTCAACCCGGGACAGAGACAGAAAGTGAACCACAGAGGCGCCGAGCTCGCTGATATAATACAGATGCTGTGACTGCTAATGTATTTTGCCTGAGGAAGCGGGATGTATGGCCCGTGAAACGCGTTGCATTGTTTTTTGGAGTTCCGAATAAATTGTTGATTGTCTGAATCGCAGTCCTTGCCTGTGTCTGTTTGGAGGGGGTAAGACCACCGCTGCCTCCTCTGTTTAACCAATTGGGTTTTTAAGTTCATTTAATTACCTTTTATTCTTTTGGTGCCTCTGTATCTTGTACACTAGAAAGTGAACCACGTTTTTATCGAGTTTAGGAGTTAGATCCATCATCAAGTTGTTTATTTCCCCTCCCTCTCTCTTTTCCTGTCCCTGTGACTAATAAGCTACATTTTAAAGCCAGGCAGCTTATTCCATGAACAGAAAGTGATAGAAAATATCTACAACAGGGGCACAGAGAGCTATTAAAACAGAGAGAAACTGTGTTCTGTGTTCTTTTTTTATTTTTTTAGTTACTGTGTTCTTTTTTTATTTCCTAGGTTGGGAGCCCATTATTTAGCTGGTACTTTGTACCTCTACGTTGTATGGAAAATCATAATTTCCAACATGCAAAACATTTATACATTATACTTTTTTTGGGCTTTTACCTGATTAGATTTGCTAACTTCCTGTGATAGAGCCAAATGCTGTTGGTTTGGGATACACAGAAAGTGGTGTTCTGTTCAACCACCAGCCCTATCTAGTGTTGGGCGAACAGTGTTCGCCACTGTTCGGGTTCTGCAGAACATCACCCTGTTCGGGTGATGTTCGAGTTCGGCCGAACACCTGACGGTGCTCGGCCAAACCGTTCGGCCATATGGCCGAACTAAGAGCGCATGGCCGAACGTTCCCCGAACGTTCGGCTAGCGCTGTGATTGGCCGAACGGGTCACGTGGTTCGGACCCGAACGCGCTCTGATTGGCCGAACTGTCACGTGGTTCGGGTAAATAAATACCCGAACCACGTCATATCTCCGCCATTTGTCTGTGGGTTTAGCTTTGGGTAGGCAGGCAGGGTAGTTCGCGCTCCAGCCACGCTAGCCAGGGTCCCCCCCAGTCATTGTGTGTCACTGCTGGGAACAGTAGTACACCGCTCGTTCAGCCACACTATATAGCATTCTGTGTACTGTTCTGTGTCTGCTGGGAACAGTGGTACACCGCTCGTTCAGCCACACTATATAGCATTCTGTGTACTGTTCTGTGTCTGCTGGGAACAGTGGTACACCGCTCGTTCAGCCACACTATATAGCATTCTGTGTACTGTTCTGTGTCTGCTGGGAACAGTAGTACACCGCTCGTTCAGCCACACTATATAGCATTCTGTGTACTGTTCTGTGTCTGCTGGGAACAGTAGTACACCGCTCGTTCAGCCACACTATATAGCATTCTGTGTACTGTTCTGTGTCTGCTGGGAACAGTAGTACACCGCTCGTTCAGCCACACTATATAGCATTCTGTGTACTGTTCTGTGTCTGCTGGGAATAGTGGTACACCGCTCGTTCAGCCACACTATATAGCATTCTGTGTACTGTTCTGTGTCTGCTGGGAACAGTAGTACACCGCTCGTTCAGCCACACTATATAGCATTCTGTGTACTGTTCTGTGTCTGCTGGGAACAGTAGTACACCGCTCGTTCAGCCACACTATATAGCATTCTGTGTACTGTTCTGTGTCTGCTGGGAACAGTAGTACACCGCTCGTTCAGCCACACTATATAGCATTCTGTGTACTGTTCTGTGTCTGCTGGGAACAGTAGTACACCGCTCGTTCAGCCACACTATATAGCATTCTGTGTACTGTTCTGTGTCTGCTGGGAATAGTGGTACACCGCTCGTTCAGCCACACTATATAGCATTCTGTGTACTGTTCTGTGTCTGCTGGGAACAGTAGTACACCGCTCGTTCAGCCACACTATATAGCATTCTGTGTACTGTTCTGTGTCTGCTGGGAACAGTAGTACACCGCTCGTTCAGCCACACTATATAGCATTCTGTGTACTGTTCTGTGTCTGCTGGGAATAGTGGTACACCGCTCGTTCAGCCACACTATATAGCATTCTGTGTACTGTTCTGTGTCTGCTGGGAACAGTGGTACACCGCTCGTTCAGCCACACTATATAGCATTCTGTGTACTGTTCTGTGTCTGCTGGGAACAGTGGTACACCGCTCGTTCAGCCACACTATATAGCATTCTGTGTACTGTTCTGTGTCTGCTGGGAATAGTGGTACACCGCTCGTTCGCCACTGTATAGCATTGTGCTCTGTGTCGCTGCTGGGAATAGTGGTACACCGCTCACCCGTCACTGTATAGCATTGTGCTCTGTGTCGCTGCTGGGAATAGTGGTACACCGCTCACCCGTCACTGTATAGCATTGTGCTCTGTGTCGCTGCTGGGAATAGTGGTACTGTATAGCATTTCTGTACTGCCACTGTACTGCTGCCAGTCAGCGTGTACTGTAAGGATAAGTGAAATGAGGAAGAAATCCGGTGAAAGAGGGAGGGGCAAGGGAAGAGGTGTTTCCCCTGACGGTTCACGTACAGGCCACAGGGGAGCACCCAAGAAAACCCACTCAATACCGCCCATGTTGTCCAGGACAACAACCCTCACAAATCCAAAAGAACAGGACCAGATAATTACTTGGATGACCTCTCAAGCGTCCAGCAGTGGGTTAAGCAGCACCAGCACATCACGCACGAGGTCCGAGTCCTCAGCCAGTTACAAGGAGCCAGTGGGCACAAAGCTGACACAACCGGCAGCGACACCACGCACACAACTGCCAGATAACCAGTCCGATGAATTACCTCAGGACACAATGGGGTATTCGCAGGAGCTATTCCCAGCCCAACAAACTTCCACCTTTCAAAGGTCAATGGAGGAACAGCCAGAAATGTTGTGCCTGGATTCACAACCGTTAACTGTGGGAAATGCACCGCGCACTGAAATACAAGGCGAGTCCGAAGAGGACTCGGAAACCCAAATCCCAGAGCAATTTGGGCAGGAGGGGTTGCAATTGCAGGAGGTCGGCCGACAAGATCTGGAAGACGACGTTGGAGTGTGCTGCGCAGAGGTTGTTGTGGGGAGCTCTACTCCACGGCGGTGGCCCACAATGACATATGACGAGTTTGAGGAGATGGAAGAGGAGGGTATGGACAATGTGGACAGAGACCCAGATTTTGTTTGTGAACGAGAACATCGCCGTCGTAGCAGCAGCACAGATGAGTCTGTTGAAGAACACACTGCTGCACGAGTTCGCCTTGTGCCACAAGGTAGGCGGCGCGCAATTTCAGGCACCACAAGCGTGGAAGTTCAAGTGAGAGGCAAAAGAGGAGCAAACAGAAATCGCCAGCAAGGAGGCAGGTGCTCCAAAGTCTGGGCTTTCTTTGAAGACTGCACTGAGGATGTTACCATGGCGATTTGCAAGGTGTGCAAGACCCGCCTGAGCAGGGGGAAAAATATTAACAACCTCTCCACCACCAGCATGAGCCGTCACATGCTATCCAAACATCCCACTCTTTGGGCAAACGCGTCAGGACAGGGTACCAGAAACAACACTGCCTCCCTTGGGTTCACCAGACTCACCACCAGACCCGCCTCAGCAGCAGCAGTAGCCCAGCCATTGCGTGGTTCACAACATTCACAAACATCAGACGACGCTGACACTGTCACTTTCCGGAGTAGTGCTCTTGAGGTCTCCCAGTGTTCATCAAACACAACAACCAACAGCCCTTCCGTGTGCAGCGCTACGGTTCAGTTGTCTGTGTCGGAGATGTTTGAGCGCAAGAGGAAATTGCCAGCAAATGACCCCCGGGCCGTGGCAGTAACAGCCAGCATAGCCAAGCTTCTGGCCTGCGAAATGCTGCCATATCGATTGGTGGAGACAAACAGCTTCAAGGGCATGATGTCAGTGGCCATCCCACGTTACGTGGTTCCCAGCCGCTACCACTTTGCGCGCTCTGCAGTGCCTGAGTTGCATGAGCACGTGGTCAGCAAAATAACCCGAAGCTTGAAGAATGCCGTTGCCTGCAAGGTTCACCTCACCACTGACACCTGGACGAGTGCGTTCGGCCAGGGTCGATACATCTCCCTTACCGCGCACTGGGTGAACCTTGTGGAGCCTGGCAGCGATTCCTCACCTGCTACGGCACGGGTGTTGCCCACGCCACAAACAGCTGCACCGCCGTCCCTCCCACTGGATAACAGCAGCACCTACCTCTCTGACTCCTTCTCCTCCAACGCATCTCAAAGCTGTACCTCATCCGGAAACGCTAACCCAGCAGCAGTAGGATCGTGGAAGCAGTGCAGCACAGCTGTTGGCATGCGTCAGCAAGCGTTGCTGAAGCTAATCTGCCTTGGGGATAAGCAGCACACAGGGGAGGAAATTTGGAGGGGAATAAAGGAACAGACGGATTTGTGGCTGGCACCGCTGGACCTGAAACCGGGCATGGTTGTGTGTGATAATGGGAGTAATCTCATTCGCGCTTTAAGGTTGGCTAAGCTGACACACATCCCTTGCCTGGCGCACGTGATGAACCTAGTAGTTCAGCGGTTCCTGAGGACATACCCAGGCGTGCCCGATCTGCTGTTGAAGGTGCGTCGAGTGTCCAAACATTGTAGAAATTCCAGTACTGCTTCGGGGGCACTCGCCAAGATGCAGGAGCGCTTCAATCTCCCCCACCATCGCTTGCTGTGTGATGTCCCTACGCGCTGGAATTCTACGCTGCACATGCTAGCCCGCTTTTGCGAGCAGAAGAGTGCAGTGGTCCAGTACATGACGGCGCAGTACCGAGGCGCATCCGGCCAGCTGCCAAGCTTCTGTGGATCCGATTGGGCCAACATGTTGGACCTCTGCCAAGTCCTCCAAAATTTTGAGCAATCCACGTTGCTTGTGAGCAGTGACAACTCTTCAGTCAGCATTACCATACCACTGCTGTGTTTACTGAAGAGGTCGATGTTAAAAATCAAGGAAACAGCTGTCATGATGCAACTGGGGGAATCTGAAGGAGAAAACGATCAGCGTGATGGTACCAACATCAGGCCATCCGCCTCAGGGAACGCTGGCCCCAGCAGCTATGACGAAGAAGAGGAGGAGGAACAGCTGGAGTTGGAGCAGGAATTTCATGCCACCACTGACGAGGGCCAGAGCGGTGCACGTTGGACTTCCACAATTCAACGCGAATGGTCAGCAGAAGCAGACCAGGAGGAAGGTGACGACTATGATGCATCACAACAACTATCACAACGCTCACAAGAGGATGATGAGGATTCTGGTAGGACTCTGGCACACATGGCTCAATTCATGCTAGACTGCATTGAACGTGACCCACGCATTGTGCGCATTCTGGACAACACCAATTACTGGGTTTATACCCTTCTGGATCCACGGTACAAACACAATGTTCCAAAACTGCTTGAAGAAAGAGTCAGACAGGTCAAAATGGAAGAATACCAGCAGGCCCTTGTGGAGACTTTAGAGAGGAGATTGACATCCTCCCCCTCCTCTAGCCAGTTGTACGCAGACAGACTGACTTCCGCAAACCCAGGACGACCAGGAGGGCAGCAAACAACGCAAGCCGCAGCTAGTACCCAAAAGGGAATGGTATCGGCAGTGTCCTTGGAGTGGGAAAATTTTCTGACACCCATGCAGCCGCAGCCCACTGAACAGCAAGCGTGCAGATCCACCTCCAACACCGATCGCCTGGAGAAGATGGTCAAGGACTACATGTCAGATGGCGTAGCTGTGTCGAACCATCCATCTGCACCCTTCAACTATTGGGTATCGAAGCTAGACACCTGGCACGAACTGGCAATGTACGCAATAGAGGTGCTGGCTTGCCCGGCAGCCAGCGTTATGTCGGAACGCTGTTTCAGTGCTGCCGGAGGCATCGTCACAGATCGGCGTATCCGCCTCTCTACAGAAAATGCAGACCGTCTGACTCAAATTAAAATGAATCAATCCTGGATTGGAAATGACCACGCAACACTCCAGGACCCCAACCAAGTAACATGACCAATGAACATCTGGGATGGTGTTGCGTTTCCGGGCCCTGTTTATTGAACCTCTCATCTGTATTACATTTATGACTGCATGGCGGCAAAAAGCATTGCTGCTATATCCGCACGCTTTTTGTCCACATGCAAGGCCTGGGTTGTTGTGTCTCACAAAGCGTGGCCTTCTCCTCCTGCGCCTGCTCCTGTTCCATCACGTCTGCTGCTGCTGGGTTAGCGTTGCCGCGTGGTCCCTGTTTATTGAACCACTTATCTTTATTACATTTATGACTGCATGGCGGTACAAAGCATGCTATCCGCACGCTTCTTGCCCTCATGCAAGGCCTGGGTTGTTGTGTCTCACAAAGCGTGGCCTTCTCCTCCTGCGCCTGCTCCTGTTCCATCACGTCTGCTGCTGCTGGGTTAGCGTTGCCGCGTGGTCCCTGTTTATTGAACCACTTATCTTTATTACATTTATGACTGCATGGCGGTACAAAGCCTGCTATCCGCACGCTTCTTGCCCTCATGCAAGGCCGGGGTTGTTGTGTCTCACAAAGCGTGGCCTTCTTCTCCTCCTGCGCCACCCTCCTCCTGTTCCATCACGTGTGCTGCTGCTGGGTTAGCGTTACCGGTCCCTTTTCCTGGAACCTCTTATATGTATTACATTTATGACTGCATGCCGACAAAAAACATGTTACCTGTGCAAAGAAAACAGACATTTCCCGCATTTAAAAGACAGTTTTCCCTTTGAAACTTTAAAATCGATTTTCTCAAAAACTATAAGCTCTTTTTGCTAATTTTTTTTTCCTCTTGTACCCACTCCCAAGGTGCACATACCCTGTAAATTTGGGGTATGTAGCATGTAAGGAGGCTTTACAAACCACAAAAGTTCGGGTCCCCATTGACTTCCATTATGTTCGGAGTTCGGGTCGAACACCCGAACATCGCGGCCATGTTCGGCCTGTTCGGCCCGAACCCGAACATCTAGATGTTCGCCCAACACTAGCCCTATCCCACCATCATCCACCTAATGCCTAGTACACACCATACAATTTTCTGTAAGATGTTCTGTTAGATTTACCTGCCAGACAGATAATTTCCAACATGTTGGAAATTATCTATCTAACCACCTATCTGCCGAGCAATTAAGCATTGTTCTACTCACCAGAAGGCAATGCACCAGAGATAATGACCAATCTCTACCAGTACTTTACAGAAAATAATCTAATTACAGAAAATCTTACAGAAAATCTAACAGAAAAATCTAACCAAAAATTGTATAGTGTGTACTAGGCATTAGATAGTCGAGGAGGAGCTGAGAGGAAGCACCAGCCAGTCCTTCACCGTGAAAACAGAGCTAAGCCTAACCACAGGATGGAATATAGGGTGGAGATGGGTGTGGCCACTGGCCATGTGCTGAGGAAGAAACACCCCCTCTGCTGTCAGCTCTATATGCTCTTCACAGAACTCTGTCATGTGACTGATTTTTCCAAAGGGAATTTCTCTGGAAAGCTACATCAAGCATGAAAAAATGTGCATTAGTGTATACCCTTACTTGATTTTCTAACAATGAAAAAAAGCATCACAATGAACAAGGACTTTATTAAAAAGATGGCAAGTTCTGTTTACCAAAAAGAAAAAAAAATTACAGAGAGGCCTCGAGGATTGAGGTTGGTTACTATGGATAGCTAGAATGTAGCCTCCTTTTACAAGCTTATGGTAGATCAGGTTCTATTGTAACATTTGCATCTCTGTCTTTTGTCACCTAACAACCTTAGAGAGAGAATTCTCAATTCGAGGAATGTGCTGAAATCCTTTGCCTCTCACCCAAAACATATCACACAATGTCTTTCCTGCTCATACATTATGCATGCTGCTTTTCTGTGAGAGAGAATATAGCTGAACTTTCATTATATGTCATAGCCGATCTATGAAATGCAGAAGGTTTCTGCCGCTAATGAGTTTCATATAGCATGTTAACGCGTTTTATCTGTGCATACACCAACCCTGAAAAGAAATTGCTATTCAAATATAGCTTCATGCATTTCTTCCAAGGACTTTCCTGGCGTCATCTTAAGAAAAAGACTCAATTCTAAATGGAATTACAGCAGCTATGGATTTGGTCAGGAGTGGCTCAGTACAATTACTGCTTTAGTATCTCCTTCTGCCTCCTTCGCTGCTTTGCTCTGATATAGAATATTAGATTCTTCCTGCGGTGACCCCTGGAGGTAGAAACCTTGTATTACAATTATGTGTACAGATTACACAAACCTCAGTCCATTTCTACTAAATGATTCTCTGACAATCAGAATGGGATAAAACAGGAAGTGGAACTGATTTAAGATCCCATGACTGATTTGTAAATCTCTGATTGGCCAACTCTCATCATGTTTTTTTATCTCCAAAATGGGTGGGGGTTATCACACTCTGAATAAAGAATGTGAGTGTCCAGGTTACCGCAGGGCACTCTGCAACCATATGTGTAACCTATATTACAGTAGAGTCCAAGTTATCCAGAACTCAACTAACTGGCCAACTTCTTAGGCTGTTTGTGGGCTCTGCTGTGCTTAAAGACTGGATTCCATGACCCTCACATGGTTCATATACTTTCAATTACCGTATTTTAACATTGAATACAGATTTCATGGTAAGTATATAGTGGGGTAGAGTACTATATTAGTCTATTTTTTACATTAGGTCTTAAGCAACCAGGAAGCGTACTTATCTGGCATCAGCTGATTCCTGTCGGGGCCAAATAACTGAGATTCTACTGTACTGGGATATAAGATTTATCAGTCCACAACTTATTCCTTGAATGTTTTAATGTAACCAATAGATAGCATAATCTCAATTTAAAATATTCTGCCTTAACTGATTACTAGCATAGTACAATATTTTGTGAGTGCTGTAGAATCCTATAATAGTGCCAATCGTCAACTCTCTAGCCGTTCCTCACGGTGGATGGGGTTGACTAAGTGAACCACCTGCCTACCCCACTATTCATTCCTAAGGATAGGGGTGAGGTGTTGGCCTCCAAGGCTGTGGGACAAAATGGGACATTGTAGGACATGGTACGAGTAGGGAAGGTAGAGGGGCGAGGAAACGGTCTACCGGCCAACCTTCCTCCCATTACTGAGCAAATGAGCTTTAATGATTCAGAAAGTAAGAGCAACCCATCAGCCAATTATGTCAATCATTGAATCCTCCCACATTGCTCTGCAAACATGAAAGGAGATATGTGATAGAACAGATTCATTTTATGAATTAGGCGGTCTGATGTTTTATCTTATTAATGAGGAAAGGGATTAATAGAAGGATGATGAATATGATGGCTCTGTGACAACACACAATGAAACGTGTTTACGTATTCTGCAGAGAGCCCCGAACACTCCCTCCTTCTAGCCATTTAGCAGATGCAATGATTGCAGCAGGCCTGGTGTGCCCATATGGCTTCAGCCGCCACTATAGCCAGAAAGCTCCAGCTCTATTTTATTTACTGCTATGGTTATGACTGCTTAGATGGCTTATTTGGGATGCGAACGCCGTTTGTCAACTGTGCAGAGTATCTGTATCTGTTACAGTGAGTCATTCAGTATCTGCGCATTGTTCTCGGCTGACCCATTCACCGGCGGGAGTCAAAGGACAAATGTACGCAGTTATGAGACACACAATACAGAACAGACAAGTGGAGCACTGATCATTGTGAATGTCTATAGGTTAAAAGGTGTAGGTGAAAGGAATAGGGAGGCCACTATCTTTATTCTCCTTTAAAACTTGCCAGTTTTGCTGATATGTTGGCTTTCTGAGATACACAACTGCAACAGGCATGCGGCCAGTGGGTACTGATGCAAGTCTTATGATCCCGAAAGTAATTAAAGGAAAGAATTAGAACAAGAATGAGAACATGTGTACAGCTTCCATTTAACTGTCACAGGATCCCTTAAATAACCTCTATCAAGAAAAATTGTAAAATATGCATACATGTGCTCAGTGATGATGAAGTTCATTCAGATTTCATCCTCCTAATTAGCACACCTGAGTGGGTGTGTGTGTGTGGAGGGGGTTAAACTTACCCAGCAGCCGTCTTCTTTATTCCGTCCCACGGTGTGTCCCACGCTGGGTTCCAAACCACAGTCACGTGACTACTACACTTTCTCCTTCAACCCGGAAGAAGGAAGTGTTTGTAGTCACGTGACCGCGGCTTGGAATGCAGCATGTGGGAGGGGTTAAAGAAGATGCATGCTGGGTAAGTTTAACACCCCCCAAACCCCCCCCCCCCCCACAAACACCCACTGAGGTGCGCTAATTAGGAGGATGAAATCTGAATGGAACTCATTTGGATTTCATCCGGAGCTCCTCCCCACATGTGCTTGCATGTGTATAAAATAGACAATTCTCCCGGAGTAAAATGAATCCTAAACTTATTTTTTTCTATGTCCCTGTCACTTACAGTAAGTAGTAAGTCTGAAATATCTGACAGGTTTTGGATTAGTCCATCTCACCATGGGGGATTCTCAGAGTTCTCTCTATTTTCACTAGCACTTTCTGAACAGCAGTTGCTCATTTTGTTTCTGCATTTCAAAACTATGTATGACTGGATGTATATAGTCCATTGTGATAATTATCTGACCTTTTAAAATGTTGTAGACCACAGCATAATGTATGTGTTTCCTTCTGGATTAAAATCTAACAGAAGGAATGATCCCCAATTCATAAAATCTCATTTTAAACTCATGAAATCCTGCTATGCTTTAGTGATGCTACAAAGGGGGTGGGGGTGGTGTGTGTGTGGGGGAGGAGGCATTTGGTGTCCTGATGCATTCTGGGTCATACCAGGCACACAGCTTTATGCAGTTGCCTCCTATGAGGGGAAATGGTTTCTGCAGCAGTTGCAATCTCCTTTCATGCTATTGGTGGGACCCATTGGCTTTTACAGTAATGGGTTAGCATGGCATTTAGCCTACAACTCCCTCCCTCTCCCCTCCATTGTTCCCAGGTGAGGGTGGTATGGCCCAGGAAACAGGAGAGATACCCCGAGGGCTGGACTGCTGAGAGGAGGAGCGATGTGGCTCACCTGGAGATGAATATTACCACCTCCAAAAACCAGAATTCCTCATAGCTGCTTATTCTACAATTTACCAAATTCATTTGTCAATACTGGGATTGATATCTGCAGCTTATTTCTGTTTGAATAAGTTGGTGCAGCAATTTCTTAAAGAATTTCAGGTTATTCTCTAGTTTTGGATGACATAAAGGCAGATTTTAAGATCAGTAGGATCAGACAGTGTTATCTTCTATCTTCAGTTTGCGGCGAGTGACCGTCTGTCACCAGACAAAAAGTAAAGAGAAATCCCAGGAAGAGAAACAAAGAAATAAACTCTGAAAGTCTTTCATCCTTTACTGACTTACTAGGTGGAGACCACCGCTGCTGCCCGGGACCCCGTTATGATGATAATTGCGCACCTTTTCATGCATGATCTTGGCCATAGTGTGCCTGCCGAAACGGCCATGTTTGCACAGTAGCATAGAGACACTGGTGTATGAGCGGCTTTGGCGTGAGGCGCAGGCACTGATATACTGAAACAGGCACAGTATGTCCGCTCTCGTGCATGAGGGGCGTGGCCACAAAAACTAACCCATAACAAATCAGACAACCTCTGTGTTTCAGGGGCTTGCTTGTAACAATGCCGGGGGCCTGGAGGACGTGGGAAGCCTCTGGAGAGTTCAGGGGTTTCCCACGTGCCAGGTGAGTATCTAATGTTTGTCTATAGGTTTGAATAATAAAGCAAAAACAGAGGCACCAGGAAGGATAAAACACATTAAAAGCAGTTTAAAAATGGGAGGTAGTCCTGGACTTCCTCCCCATTGAAGACTTAATTAGTCTGATTCAGGTAAACAAAACGTTATTGGGCTCTCCAAACAGCAATGCAACGCAGAAGTAACTGTATTGTTGACAGAGGCGCTGTGCTTGTCTGCGGCCTAAAAAAGTGGGTAAATTACCTGTGAAATGTTTTGCATTGCTGCTCGGAGTACCCGATAATGCTTTGTTTACCTAAATCAGAGAGTCTTTAAAGGGGAGGTAAATCCACCACAATGGCCTGAATTCACTAAGCTTTATCGAACACTTTATCGAACGTTTGATAATTTACCTCATGAGTAAAATCTAATTTTGAATTCATTAAAGCGGAATATAACCCAGCATTTCAACTTTGCATATAATATGCTGTAAATAATGTTTTATAGCAACCAGCATTTTTTTTAATAGACCAGCATTGGAAGGGTTACACAGGGCTTTAAAGTTCCTGGAGATTTCTGCAGACGCATCCGAAGCTCAGATAGTTACATTTTGTTTACATAAATGTATCTAAGTGTTGAATGTTACACACTTTGGCTGTACTCCAGCTCAGTCAGAGAGAGTGAGTCACATTCAACACTTAGATACATTTATGTAAACAAAATGTAACTATCTGATCTTCGGATGCATCTGCAGAAATCTCCAGGAACTTTAAAGCCCTGTGTAACCCTTCCAATGCTGGTCTAGTAAAAAAAAAATGCTGGTTGCATATAATATACTGTAAATAATGTCTCAGAGCAAAGTTGAAATGCAGGGTTATATTCCACTTTAAGGTGTTACAGATTTATCAAATGTTTTATCAATAAAACATTCAATAAATCTATAACACCTTAGTAAATTCAAAATTAGATTTTATTCATGAGGTAAATTATCAAACGTTCGATAAAGTGTTCAATAAAGCTTAGTGAATTAAGGCCTATGTCCAATTTTTAAATGGTTTTTAGTGTATTTTATCCTTGCTGGCACCTGATTTTATCCTATTATTCACATACTTGTGCACCCTTGGTGGAGGGGTGTACCCCCATCTTCCTAACTACAGAGAGTGATGTCTTAACCCTAGTTGGGTCGAGGTCTAATCTCCCCACCTGCTTGTTAGTGGTTGCCTTGGTCATAATTGGTCTCATTTATACTGATCTTAACATACTACACTATTGTGGGCTCTCTCGACCTCCCTTTGTTGTCTACAGACTGGCCTCGGGTACACTTCAAGGGGTTTAATTTTGCATTTTGCCAATGGATGTTGGATGATAAAGGTTATCTACAACAGTTATGATAGAACACTTCACTGACATACTGGTTTAGAACAAGGTGTTGATGTCTCATAAACTCATACTCAAGTTCTTGCAGATCAGTATAATGGACATAGAATGTGATTTTTCTTTTTGTTTGTTTACATTCATCTTCTACAAAAGATTTTCACACACAGGGGCTTAATTAACACGCCTGGAGCTGAACCCTCAATCCTTGGAGCACCAACCTATGACACTGTCCACCTCATGTTCCCCCAACCATCACCTTCTAGCCCAGGCATGGGCAAACTCGGCCCTCCAGCTGTTATTGAACTACAAATCCCACAATGCATTTGCCTTTATAAGTCATGACTGTGGCTGTCAGACCCCTGCAATGCATTGTGGGACTTGTAGTTCCTTAACAGCTGGAGGGCCAAGTTTGCCCGTGCCTGTTGTAGACAGTGATATAACCAATAAGGAAAAACAGAGGCGCCAGAAGTATAAAATCAGTTTGTAAAATTTTTAAAATTGCTTAGGAGGCAGTGGTGGACTTACCTCCCACAAGCAGACTCAAGAGGCCGTATTATTCAACAAAATATTTATTGGGTATACTCCAACAGGAGCATACAACAGCAATTGGTCAGGGACACACTTGGCGCCAAGTGTGTCCCTGACCAATTGCTGTTGTATGCTCCTGTTGTTTATGGCCTGAGGAAGCGGGTACAAAGCCTGCGAAACACGTTGCGAAATCCCCCTGGAGTATACCCAATAAATATTTTGTTGAATAATACGGCCTCTTGAGTCTGCTTGTGGGAGGTAAGTCCACCACTGCCTCCTAAGCAATTTTAAAAATTTTACAAACTGGTTTTATACTTCTGGCGCCTCTGTTTTTCCTTATTGGTTATATATATCCACCCCTGGTGGAGGGGGATACCCCTTTTCTTTTTCTACTGTCTACAGAGAGCGACTTCTTAATCCTGAGTGAGGACAGGAAAATCTCCTCACCTGCCTATACAGTGGTTGCCTGGAGGTAACCCTGGTTTGTGAGTATATATTATACTCTTTCAATACTCAATTTGCTAATAACCTACTACACTATATTGGGCTCTCGGTTTTCTCTTTTACATAGACAGTGATATAGCTTCTCCTTCCCCCAGTAATGTTACTGCCATTATTACAACAGGAATTTTATTTCTATCATTCCCGTTCTATGTGCATTCAGAACCTGACGGATTCCCGTGGGAAAGCATTGGGGAGGCACAGCAACGGCTACTGGATTTTGGGCAATGTATTGAAAACTGACTTACTCACAGTCTCCACATTTTCTGTGTCTGAAATGAATGTCCGGCACTTACTGTAGCATAAAATATACAGTACTGTGAAAGTAATTTTGTTCAGTAGCTTAAAACCCTTACTTTCATTTTCCCTGAGCTGCGGTTTTATTACTATGCCTACAGGAAGCTGCCAATTTAGCTGCAAGCTGGAAGAGAAATCCAGTATTAAAAGATGATGAAATTTTCTCCCAGCATGCATCTGAGGCAGCTTCCTGTAGGCATGGAATGCCTGTAACCAGATTCACGAGGCAGCAATCTAGACAAACAGCTATTACTAGCTGAGTCTAGATGGATTTTCACAGTAAACGCCACCTCTTTCTCGGGACTCAACAAATACTCGACTTTTTCTATATCTTTAAAGGTGGAATTTGCGCCCAGGCTTCACAGCCTTCTCTTTTCACTCATTCTGAGGCGTCTGTGCCCCACTTCTCACTCCTCTACACCCCGATCCTTTCTTTACCTTTCATTTCCCAATCTCCCCTCTTCTCATCTATTTCTGCTCCCTATTTTCATTCTATTTACTATTTATATTGTATATATTGCATTTGGCAAACTGTTCAAGGGAATAAAAACGATTTATTAGCTTGTATCAGAGTTTTTCCATTGTTCATGGCATGTGATTTGCAAATATATACAAGGCTTTGGGATGTGTGCTTATAATGGTTTCAGTTAAAGAATTTTCCTGAGTATATAATATGATATATTATATTTTTACTTGAATACCATAATATTATATCTTATATGACAGATAATTTTTTCTTCTCCTTGTTTATTTTTGTATTTCTTTATTTCTTTTTATATATGTTTTTCTTTTTCAGGTGCACTGGCCCTTGCCATCATCACATAACCTTTCTATTATATGGTGCATCCCTTCAATGACTTTTTTAGAAACAGTGCATCTGGAGACTTCAATTCTGCTTTCTTAAAGTGAACCAAGCGCCATTTTTAGCACCCGTGGCATCTTAATAGCACATTAAAAATGAATGCCAACAATGTTGCTCATTAATAAAAAAAATGTAAAGGACCTCTGTTACGGAAATTTTAATATGTAAAATACTTATAAACACATAATAATATGAAGTCCATTTCTTCCTGAGTAAAATCAGCCATACATTACTTTTCTCCTATGCTGCTGTCACTTACAGTAAGTAGTAGAAATCTAACATTACCGACAGATTTTGGACTAGCCCATCTTCTCATGGGGGGTTTTCAGCATTTTCTTTATTTTTAAAAGGACTTAGTGAATGGAAGTTGCTCCGTCCAACTGCCAAAATAGTGTGCTGCGATCAGGGAGGCTGGCCAGCATCTTTGTATTATGCTTTTTCAGGGAATATCTTTATAAAGAATAAAGGCCATGCTGAGAATGCCCCATGAAGAGATGGACTAGCCCAAAACCTGTCGGTAATGTCAGATTTGTACTACCTACTGTACATGACAGCAACATAGGAGAAAAGTAATGTATGGCTTATTTTACTCTGGGAGAAATGTACTTCTTATTTACATGTGTTTTAAATGTTAAGATTTTCGCAGCAGTTCCTCTTTAAATTATACCTCTTCTTTTAACATTTAAAAGTTTAGCAGAGGCTTTATTACCCGAGGCCTGCCCAACCCCAGAAATTTCAGGCAGATGAGGACTGATGTAATTATTTTATTGCATACATTAGCAGAGAGCAAACACAAGCTTTCATCAGCAGAAGGGGTGGAGAAATAGGACACCACTGTGCTTCAAAGAGTATAGAAGTCACACCTTCCCTGAATAAATAATAGGCATCTAGAGAGGGGAGGGGAGAACATAGCAGTTCCTATAGCTATTAGAAACCAGGAGAAACTGCCGGGGAAAAAAAGAGGCACTTGGTTCTCTTTCATAGCTGATCGACATGACTGATGTCATTATCCTTTAATGACTATAAAGCTAAAGCTGATTCAAAATAAAATAATTACTGTCAGAAGTAAAATTCTTATCATTTAATTTGCCTTTTTTTCTACTATGAAAATGTGAAAATAAAATGCATTGCTTTATTATAAAACGGATGCACTGACTGATCCAAAAATGTTCCAAAACCTTCTCTATCCATCTCAGCCTCAGACGACCTTAAACATTTTCTCAGTGGTGATGATGGGAGGCAGGGAGCAGAGACAGCCTTCAGCAATGTGACCTCAGCACATTTACTGTTCTTATTAAGGTCACAGGCAATTGAGGATGTCAGCAATACTAAAGCTTCCACAAGATCCCCAAATTATTGTATATCGCCATTAGTGTACTCTCTGCCGATTCCTCTGCAAACTATGTGAGCAAAGTTTATCCGCTTCAGCCTCCAGTTATAAAAGGAAATATACAGAGAGGAAGAAAATAACAGCCATGCACATATAAATGTCTAAACAGCAGAGGCATATACATTATTTATAGCTTTATTTTATCTACTCTATGAAAGCCTAAACTCGCATTAATGCAATAGGCAGTGCTATTTTTAAACTCAGAATGCAGTAAATGTGGCTTTCTAAAGTCACTAAATATAAAGCTGAACCTACAAGAATCTGGTTATAACCATTATGATAACAAGTAGAGTATGGTCCAGTCAATGTTAGTCATGGTGCGTTATAACAAACAATGTATTCTCAGAACAAAGGTTCCATTTACAAGGGACTGTAATTTGTAAAGGAAGAATTCCTTTGTACAATTTTTATTTATTTTTACCTAACTTTCTAGTCTTTCATGTTAGGTGACCATATCTTGTCAGCTCGTGTTGCAACTTATCTTCAACCCATCAGAACAATAGAAGGCGTTACTTGACAATTCCAGGTCACCGGTGCCAAGTTCTTCTTCACCATATTCTTGGGCAGATCCACATTGTCCTCATTGTGTAGAAGCTCTGTTCAGACAAGCGTTTATCCAAATGCATCACAAAAGTATTGCCAATTCTGCATGGCTCTGGCCAGCTGGTCACCCATTGAGTTCAAAGAAATCAGGAACTGACTCCAAATGCAGCAGATTAAAGAAGACTGCATTTGGAAAAACCCAACTCAAATGCAACCCCCTCCCCAACTGAAATCTTGTATTTAAAATGTAAGCAGAAAATAAAATAAACTAATACATTAAAAAGGTACAAATACACTAAACAAAGTGTTGCCTTCAGGCTCTCCTTACAGTAGCTTTTGACATGTGATGCTTTATATGAAATATATATAATACTATATTACTTCAATAACTGTTGCCATACTGGTAAGACAAAAGGTCCTCCACAGCCTTTTAAGTCAGAGGCTATAGAATTTATGTTTTACATACTGGCCCACCTTAAGTAGATTAAGGGGCGTAACTATAAATCACTTCCCTGCCCGCAAAACTTTGGGTGGGGCCCCCTCGGGCCCCCTCCCGGGTGGGGCCCCCTCCCGGGTGGGGCCCCCTCCCCCTGCACACTGAATATGGATTGTCTTCAAATCTTTGTCTACAAAACTTTGCATGATTCCTTACCAGTGGCTGAGCAGAGGCAGTCATTAGAACAATTGTGCAGAGAGTAGAAAGTTTTTTTCTCTCTTTGCCTGAGTTGTCAGTCTCTCAGGAAAGGGGCCCATTGTGGCTTCTGGGCCTCCCTGCAGCTGCATCCCTTGCAGGGTCTATTGTTACGCCCCTAAGTAGATGACTCATATTTTTGTCTTCATATTCCTTTTAGTTTTTGATAGGGGCTAGCATGTCTATAAAGTTTACTTAGTAACTTCAGTAGTATTATTTTTCCTTGGTTTCTTGACAGGAAGTCACATAGACAGGAAGTGACATAAAATCTAAAATTTTGTCACAAGAATAGAAACAAATTTAAAGTCAGATCCCTAGTGGAGACATTTATTCTGGTGACAGTGGTCTACAATGGTTGTCTGAGACAGAATGAGAGGAGGAGCCTATGAATGGAGATACGTATAACAGATTTCCACTTTAAACAGATACATAAAAATGCTTCAAAACCTTATCTGACTGCAAACCATTGTGCTTGTAGGTGACGTTTTGTGCTTCCATCCTTAGCGAAATGGCTGCAGTTTAAGGTCAAGTATACTTGCTCTAACAATCTCTTTCTGATTTCATCATGTTCTCTTTCAGTGCATCTGGGTTACAGTCTAAGCTCAAGTAAAACCAGCATGTTAGTTTTTTTCAATGGACATCAATAAGCTGAATCAGAAAGAATACAACCCATCCTCGATTATGTAGCAATAGAACCTGGCGTAACAAGAGGCAATATAGATTTCTGTGGATCAGTCTGGTCATTCCTAGTAAATACCTACTTCTATACACCTGTTTTTGTGCATCCATTTATATTTATTGTGTGCCATATCTAAAATACACAAAAAGTATCGATAAATGCAATAATGTTTTGTTTTAGTTTAATTCAGACACACAGAATAAATTCACTAGAAAGAAAAAAAAGATCTTTCAGGGAGATCTTGAGTGAAAATGTGTACAGTGGATTTTGTTTAGTAATAAAATTCACCTTGGCTGCTTAGATACACCCAAGATATAAGTGTGATGTCCAATGCAGTCATATCATCAACTTTTTCTTGATATCCATGAGCCCTGTTACATTACTTTTGTAACTATTTTAATTGCTACTTTTGACTTATCTTAAAGAGGAACTCCAGTGAAAATAATGTAGTAAAAAAAGTGCTTCATTTTTTACCATAATTATGTATAAATGATTTAGTCAGTGTTTGCTCATTGTAAAATCTTTCCTCTCCCCGATTTACATTCTGACATTTATTACATGGTGACATTGTTACTGTGGGCAGGTTATGTAGCTGCTCCTAGATGTTTTGGCTGTTACAGACAGCTGTGAGAGGCGCTCACACGCTTTATGGACCTGAACCAGTTTTTTATGCTTGTATACTGCCTGATGAAGCGGGACTGTTGACCGCGAAACGCGTTGCGATTTTATGGAGTGGTGAATAAATTGTATATATATTTTTACTCTGCATTTGAGTATATGTCCACTACCAGAGGGAGGTAAGTCCACCTCGACTTCCCTCTTTTTATCATTTTTAGAACATTGTTTTACTCTGCTTGGCGCCTCTGTTCGTACATATTACAGCTGCTAAGGATCTGAAAAGGACCATGGCCATTCATAATCCCTTGGCACTAGGTAGCTGAACATATATTGTCTAGAGACACTATCTGAATTAAGGAAAGGCATACAATGTATATTTTAATAGATTAGATGTTATGCTAGGTACACACCATACAATTTTCTGTTAGATTTTATCTTAGATTTACCTGCCAGATAGCTTTTTTCCATGTTGTAGGTAAATCTAACAGAAGAATCTAACAGAAAATTGTATGGTGTGTACCTAGAATCAGATTCTATATAAACATTGAATCTATTAATAATATATTAGGACTATGGCCACAGCATTAAAACTATCAAATAGTGATGGGATTTATCCTTTCTTTGGGAGCAAATGGACTGGGGAAAAGATAGTTAGACATGCAATGTTTGCACATACTAGTACTTAAAGAGAAACTCCGACCAAGAATTGAACTTTATCCCAATCAGTAGCTGGTACCCCCTTTTACATGAGAAATCTATTCCTTTTCACAAACAGACCATCAGGGGGCGCTGTATGACTGATATTGTGGTGAAACCCCTCCCCCAAGAAACTGTGAGGACCATGGTATTCCTGGCAGTTTCCTGTCTGTGAACCTTGTTGCATTGCGGGAAATAGCTGTTTACAGCTGTTTCCAACTTCCAAAAAAGCATGCAGCAGCTACCTCACCTGCCAACAGTAAAAATGTCACCATGTAGTAAATATCATAATGTAAATCGGGGATTAAAAAGATTTTACAATGGGCAAACACTGACTAAATCATTTATACATAATTATTGTAAAAATGAAGCATTTTTTTAGTACATGATTTTCACTGGATTTCCTCTTTAACACTGTACTGTACAAAGCTAGCAGTGTAAACAATATTGGAGCAGATCTGTGTTGAACCCGATGCAAGATCATAGACCAGGTAACAAAATCAATTTTTGGAAAATATTGATTGATTACCCCAGGTACCACCAACTACAGTGGTGTGAAAAACTATTTGCCCCCTTCCTGATTTCTTATTCTTTTGCATGTTTGTCACACTTCAATGTTTCTGCTCATCAAAAACCGTTAACTATTAGTCAAAGATAACATAATTGAACACAAAATGCAGTTTTAAATGATGGTTTTTATTATTTAGTGAGAAAAATAACTTAAAACCTTCATGGCCCTGTGTGAAAAAGAAATTGCCCCCTGAACCTAATAACTGGTTGGGCCACCCTTAGCAGCAATAACTGCAATCAAGCGTTTGCGATAACTTGCAACGAGTCTTTTACAGCGCTCTGGAGGAATTTTGGCCCACTCATCTTTGCAGAATTGTTGTAATTCAGCTTTATTTTAGGGTTCTCTAGCATGAATCGCCTTTTTAAGGTCATGCCACAACATCTCAATAGGATTCAGGTCAGGACTTTGACTAGGCCACTCCAAAGTCTTCATTTTGTTTTTCTTCAGCCATTCAGAGGTGGATTTGCTGGTGTGTTTTGGGTCATTGTCCTGCTGCAGCACCCAAGATCGCTTCAGCTTGAGTTGACAAACAGATGGCCGGACATTCTCCTTCAGGATTTTTTGGTAGACAGTAGAATTCATGGTTCCATCTATCACAGCAAGCCTTCCAGGTCCTGAAGCAGCAAAACAACCCCAGACCATCACACTACCACCACCATATTTTACTGTTGGTATGATGTTCTTTTGCTGAAATGCTGTGTTACTTCTACGACAGATTTAACAGGACACGCACCTTCCAAAAAGTTCAACTTTTGTCTCGTCGGTCCACAAGGTATTTTCCCAAAAGTCTTGCCAATCATTGAGATGTTTTTTTAGCAAAATTGAGACAAGCCTTAATGTTCTTTTTGCTTAAAAGTGGTTTGCGCCTTGGATATCTGCCATGCAGGCCATTTTTGCCCAGTCTCTTTCTTATAATGGAGTCATGAACAATGACCTTAATTGAGGCAAGTGAGACCTGCAGTTCTTTAGATGTTGTCCTGGTGTCTTTTGTGGCCTCTCGGATGAGTTTTCTCTGCGCTCTTGGGGTAATTTTGGTCGGCCAGCCACTCCTGGGAAGGTTCATCACTGTTCCATGTTTTTGCCGTTCGTGGATAATGGCTCTCACTGTGGTTCGCTGGAGTCCCAAAGCTTTAGAAATGGCTTTATAACCTTTACCAGACTGATAGATCTCAATTACAGTACTTTGTTCTCATTTGTTCCTGAATTTCTTTGGATATTGGCATGATGTCTAGCTTTTGAGGTGCTTTTGGTCTACTTCTCTGTGTCAGATAGTTCCTATTTAAGTGATTTCTTGATTGAAACAGGTGTGGCAGTAATCAGGCCTGGGGGTGACTACAGAAATTGAACTCAGGTGTGATAAACCACAGTTAAGTTATTTTTTAACAAGGGGGGGCAATAACTTTTTCACACAGGGCCATGTAGGTTTTGAGTTTTTTTTCCTCACTAAATAATAAAAACCATAATTTAAAACTGCATTTTGTGTTCAATTATGTTTTCTTTGACTAATAGCTAACGGTTTTTGATGAGCAGAAACATTTAAGTGTGACAAACATGCAAAAGAATAAGAAATCAGGAAGGGGGCAAATAGTTTTTCACACCACTGTATATAGTGTATGCCTTTCATTAGTTATCTTTCAGCCAGCTAAAATGACAGATCTGGAGCTAAATGTTTAGCTGTCTAATCAAACACTGAACACTTAAAGAAGCATGCACTTGAATATTTATCGGACATGTCTGTTCTTTGCCTTACTGGTGCTGGTGGAAGCACAGTCAGTGGTTTTATAATGGTGTATTGCCACGAGGTATACAAAGCTAGCAGCTGCAATGGTATCAACAATATAAGACAAGATTTCTGTTCAAATCTTTGGTGATATTGACTAGTGCAATGTAGTAGACCAGGTAAACAATGAATATCCTAAAACTAAAAAGGTCAAATAACTCAACTTTAGATAACATATAACATTTCCTATAATTGTTTTGCCCTCATTATATCTATCTATCTATCTATCTATCTATCTATCTATCTATCTATCTATCTATCTATCTATCCATCTATCCATCCATCCCTATCTATCTATCTATCTATCTATCTATCTATCTATCTATCTATCTATCTATCTATCTATCTATCTATCTATATCTATCTATATCTATCTATCTATCTATCTATCTATCTATCTATCTATCTATCTATCCATCTATCTATCCATATCTATCTATCTATCTATCTATCTATCTATCTATCCATATCTATCTATCCATATCTATCTATCCATATCTATCTATCTATCTATCTATCTATCTATCTATCTATCTATCTATCTATCTATCTATCTATCTATCCATCTATCCATCCATCCCTATCTATCTATCTATCTATCTATCTCTATCTATCTATCTATCTATCTATCTATCTATCTATCTATCTATCTATCTATCTATCTATCTATCTATCTATCTATCTATCTCTATCTATCTATCTATCTATCTATCTATCTATCTATCTATCTATCTATCTATCCATATCTATCTATCTATTTATCTATCTATCTATCTATCTATCTATCTATCTATCTATCTATCTATCTATCTATCTATATCTATATCTATCCATATCTATCTATCTATCTATCTATCTATCTATCTATCTATCTATCTATCTATCTATCTATCTATCTATCTATCTATCATTATATACATATACATCTCCAGGCAGATGTTTTTACAGGATCATGACTAATAGCAAGTATAGCCTATTTGCCTATTTTACATATGAATATTATTAAATAAACATCACCAAAACACACTGGCACCTCTCTGAACACATTTCACAACTCCTCTGTAGACCTTGAATGAAGCATTTGAGTAGTCCACTAGTTTTCACTTTGAAAGGAAAGTGAGCATTTCTAATTCCAAAAGGTTGCTAATTTTCATTTGCTGTAACTTGAGGAGTAGACATGATAACTAAATCTCACCTACTGGGAAACGTATTTTGTGATAGGTAAAAATAACAAATTGGTTAAAACAGGACCTGGAATCCTCCATAGGGCTGATTCACAGACAATACAAGAGCTTTTCTAAGCGCTTGTGATTTTGAAACACTCTTGCTAATGCAATGCTATGGGGGATTTTTACAAAATCCCATCGCTCCAATGGGATCACAGCCATAGCATTACATGAGCAAGAGCTTTTCAAATCACAAAGCGCTCAGAAAAGCTCTTGTAGTGTGAGCTTAGGCCTGATACCCACTAGGGGCGCTTTGTGATTTGAGAAGTTCTTGCTAATGTAACGCTATGGGTGTGATCCCACTGGAGCGATGGGATTTTATAACAATCCTCCATAGCATTAGCAAGAGCTTTTTCAAATCACTCATGCTTAGAAAAGGCTGCTAGTGGCTTTGGGCCCTTACTCTGTTTTGTAAAATGTCAATTTTATTAATAAACCAATTTTCACACACAGGCTGCTGTAAAAGTCTAGCAGAATATTGATTCTGTATTTCAAAATGTAGGCAGTGTAACTTTATTTTAAAGCAACTGCTGCTACCATTTCCAGTCATAGCGGGCAAATTGATAACTTCATTTAGACTTTCATGGGACACAAAAGAAAACGTTTTCTACATGCTGCGATTCAGGTCCAGAGGGTTTCTAGTAGATTTCAATTTTTTGTTTTTTTTTTTCTAAAATAATAGCATTTGGCCTTTTTCTAGCTGTGAAGTGAAGAATGAATACTGCAATGCAAAATGCCACAAAACTAAATGTCAAGAATAATTCAGTATTCTATTTTACTTATATAAGGTATGATTCACTCATCTGTTTTATGCTGTAATGCATAGGTTTAAGCATGTTATTTTACAGGAGTAAAAAACATTTTGCTCAAACATTAACTCAATGGGCCCATATGCAATTCACCAGGGATGAGCAGAAACTACGCCAGTGCAAATTTATGCATCGTAGTTCACATCTACGCATCATAGTTTGTAGGTGAAGTTTCAAAACTATGCTTACGAATTTACGCGTAGCGAAGTACCGCTACGCGTAGCTTACGCTCACTATGCATAGTTAACATGTGTATTGCGTAGTGAACTACGAATGCGTTACTCGCGTCTAATTTTTCCGTGTGCGATTGTATGCTTACAAATTTACGCATTGGAAAGGGGAATGTACTCATACAAGAGTTCCCGGCATTAGCATTTACAAGGAGAATTAATGCGTAAAATTTTCTGCATATGGGCATAAGCATCCGCATACACTACGCTTCACGCTATGCGTAATTGCGTATTTGAACGCGTAGTCTACATAATGCATACGAAGCGAATATTTGATTTCAAAGCCGTAGTTTGGCGAAGCGTAATTACGTAAAACTACGTGTAGTTCCAGCGTAGCGAAGTTGGCTGACTAAGACCATCCCTGCAATTCACTTTTTCCCCTGAGTTTTCTCCTAGGAGATAACTTTTCAGTTTAAAATAACTTTTTTAGCACTTTGCAATGGGAAAAGTACTAAAAAGTGGGTGACAAAGTACTATAAAAATGATTGAAAGTTTTTTTTATTTACAAGTTGTGAAAATATCACTTAAGAGGAAAACTCAAGTGAAAAAATGAATTGCATATGGGCCCTGGTGCATAAAATAAAGGGTGAGTGAGGATATAATGCACAGGCAGGCACACATGTAATGCAGGTTGCCTTTTCACTCACCCATGTATTATATAGTTAACAGACATCGGCCCATAGGCAATTCACTTTTTCTCCTGAGTTTTCTCCTAGGAGATGTTTTTTTTAACATTTTCGAATTAACCAAAATAACCAAACAACCATGAAAAAGTACCAAAAAGTAGGTGAAAAGTGCTGTCAAAATTATTTTGAGTATTTTCCTTGCTGTTTGTTTAGGCTGCTTCCACACACTGGGACGTTACAGGCACACGTTAGTGCAGCCTGTAACGCTCCCCAACGCACAGCAATGTAACACAAGTGGGCTGTTCACACTGCCCACGTTACGTTACATGTAACGCTGCACGTTGTAGGGAAAGTGCTGCATGCTACGGCGTTCTATGCAGCTTTAGCCGCGTTAGACTGTTTGCACATGCTCAGTGGGGGGCGGAGAGGAGGCGGGGAGATGCCGCTACAGTAGCTGCGCACATGGCTACTTAATATGCACTGCACTGGCGGCCACTGATTGGCCGCCGGACCACGTGATCGTCTCGCTCCGCATCACGTGGTCCCGCTGGCCAATCAGCGCCACTCTGGGAGACCTTATGCGGATAGAGCCGCCTAACGTGGCTCACTCTACCGTCCTCTCCCGCACCAGCAGGCGTTGCGTTAGGGGCACGTTATGCGACCATAACGTTCCCTAAAACGCAACGTCTTAGTGTGTAAGTAGCCTAAAAAGGCATTTTATTGGCAAGATATGAAATTATCATCTAGAAGATAATCCAGAAGAAAAGGGTATTTTCATATGGGTCGTTGCATTTTGAGTGGTTAAACTCTAGTCCTAGGCCCAGATGCAATTCACTTTTTCTCCTGAGTTTTCTACTAGGTGATACGTTTGCTCCTTTTAAAAAACGCATGCAAACGCGAAAATACTCAAAATAATTTTGACCCTACCTTTTCACCTACTTCGGGTATTTTGTTTCATTAAAGAGTGCTGGGAAAGTTATTTTAAACAGGAGATGAAGCATTATCTCCAAGGAGAAAACAGGTAAAAAAATGAATTTCATAGGGGCCCAGGGCCCATATGCAAATTACATTTTCTCCTGGGTTTTCACTCCTTCTACGTAAAATGCCTTTTATACCCCCAGCAAGCAAAAAAAAATTAAAAAATACACAGAATAAATTTGATAGTACTTCGTCACAAACTTTTGGGTACTTTTTCGAATGTAAAGTAAGGAAAATTAGTAACAGTAGGGTATTGTACCGAGTTAGGCATCAGTAAAAGCAAGACGTTTTGAATCAGGATGATACCATTTATTGGCTAACTTTAAAGAATGAGAGTAAGCAAGCTTTTGGCTGTATAGCCTTCATCAGTAAGCCCGACGAAGGATATACAGCCAAAAGCTCGCTTACTCGTCTTATTATCTTATTATTATTAATCTCTTAGTTAGCCAATAAATGGTACATCCTGATTCAAAACTTCTTGCAAAATAGTGAAAAGTTATTTTAAAGAGAAGATGAAAATTATCTCCTAGGAGAAAACTCAGGAGAAAAAGTGAATTGCATATGCCCTAGAGAACGCCCATGAAATTTGTTTTTTCTCCTGAGTTTTCTGCTATGGGATATGCTCACACCTTGGCCCACTGGCAATTAACTTTTTAGTCATTTCCAAGAAGACAATTTTCATCTTCTCTTTAAAATAACTTTTCAGCACTTTACAATTGAAAATGTATCTAAAGGTTGGTGTAACGGTACTAACACAATTATTTCGAGTATTTTCTTGCTTGTTGGTGGCTCAGGACAGGTGCTCACCAAAAGCCGCTAGCAGATCTTCAAACGCTAGAGGTTTTTCAGAGTTATTCTAGGCATGTTACGGGCTTGTTTACACTACAAGAGATTTTTAAGTGCTAGTGATTTTGAAAAGTTCTGCTAGTGCAATGCTATGGGGGATTTTTACAAAATCGCTTCACTCCAGTGTTAACACACACATAGGATAACATTAGCAGGAGTTTTAAGAATCACAAAGTGCTTAGAAAAGCTCTTGTAGTGTGAACACGCCCTTAGAGAGATTTTCTAAACATGACTGGCGTTTTTGGAGCATTTTTTATATTTTGTTACAGTACAGCTGTATCTGAACAGCTTCTGTAACAAAAACGCTTGGAAAACCGCTTTTTTCTAGCATTTATCAGAGCAGTTTTCCATTTTCCTATACTTTACATTGAGGCAGAAACGCCTCAGAAATCTCACAAATGCTGCAGCCCCCGAGTTTGCGTTTGGGGAAAAACAAATTGCTCTGGTGTGCACCATCCCATTCACTTTCATTAGCCAAGCGGTTTCCTCCAGAAAGCATTTTAAAAAACGGTAAGAACTGCTCTTTGTGTGCACCAGCCATGGCATTTTATGACAAGGTGTAAAAATATCAAAAAGAAAAAGCTAATTGTAAACGGATGTCTTTTAAACCACCAGCAAGAAAGAATATACTCAATAATTTTGATAGTACTTTTCACCAACTTTTAGTTACTTTTTGATTGTAAAATGATTAAAGGTTATTTTAAAGAGAAAATGAAAAGTATCTCCTAGGAGAAAACTCAGGGGAAAAGGTGAATTGCATAGGGGCCTAGGTGTGTAAACTTTTACTTGCATAAAATCTATAAAGCAGGGGTCCCCAACTCTTTTCTCCAGGGACCGGGGGAGGTGTGATGGGGGCGCGTCCTAGTGGACCTTGTCATGTGCAGCGGGTTATGGGGGGGAGCCCCAGTATAGTGCCCCAGTATAGCTAGTATAGTTATCCCAGTATAGCTAGTATAGTGCCCCAGTATAGCTAGTATAGTTATCCCAGTATAGCTAGTATAGTGCTCCAGTATAGCTAGTATAGTTATCCCAGTATAGCTAGTATAGTGCCCCAGTATAGCTAGCATAGTGCCCCAATATAGCTAGTATAGTGTCCCAGTATAGCTATTATAGTGCCCAGTATGGGTAGGTAGTGCCCCAGTATAGCTGGCAAAGTGCCCAGTATAGCTAGTATAGTGCCCAGTATAGCTAGTATAGTGTCCAATATGGGTAGGTAGTGCCCCATTATAGCTAGTATAGTGCTCAGTATAGCTAGTATAGTGCCCCAGTATAGCCAGTATAGTGCCCCAGTATAGCCAGTATAGTGCCCCAGTATAGCTAGTATAGTGCCCAGTATAGCTAGTATAGTGCCCAGTATAGATAGTATAGTGCAAAGTATGGCCAGTATAGTCCCCAGTATAGCTAGTATAGTGCCCAGTATAGCTAGTATAGTGCCCAGTATAGCTAGTATAGTGCCCCAGTATAGCGCCCTAGTATGGGTAGGTAGTGTCCCAGTATAGTTGCCCCCCCCCCCGCTGCTGCCGCTGCTGTTACCTTAGCCAGCAGAGAGAGCGGTTCCCAAAGTAACGGCGATACACATCGCCCTCTCTCCTGCTTCCTGCCTCATCACAGCAGTCGCGGGGCGCGCTGCTGTGAATCAGTTACACTGTCAAGTACTGTCAAATTTATTTTTTTGTTTGCTGGTGGCATTAAAATTATTAAGATGATAAGATGTGAAAATATAACCTTGGAGAAAACATAAGGAAATGTTATTGGGTCCATAGTGTTTTGTCTGATGTGAATTTTACAACAGGTAACCTGAAGTAAAGAGTACATAACATACGTGTATAGCATATATATACATATACATAAGGGACCCCATCTTACCTGTAGAAAGAGAAGAAGAAAAAAAAACAAGCTCAGTGCATTCCACTTCCTGCTCACTCTGGTCTTCCAAAAGTTTGACCAACACCCCCTTTCATAAAGTACTATGAGGCACTGAGGTTGATTTACTAAGGCTACAGAACAACGGGGAGCACAAGTGAGCCCTCAAACCTGGACACGATTTCTTCAAAAATGATGTGCTACTACGTAGCAAAGTTCTTGCTTTAGATTGCTTGAAGCTTTGTAAATGAGCTGTAACGTGAATGCAATCATAGGCACATACCCAACTTTTGTAAATATTTGTTTTAATAAATACTAGATTTTTTTTTTAAATGTTGCTTTAAGTTTCTATATTCAGCTGCAACAATTACGTTTTTAATTTGATAATCTCTCAGATACATTTTCTATGTTTTATTATAACTAAGGTGAGAAATAATGGCCTCAATTTACTACGATCATGCTAGTGATAATAAAGAAAATGAAAACATATCACCACACATTAATCTGTATTTTAAGTGTTAATTCGCTAAATAAGCTTGCCTTATTAACCTGTAGTGATAAGCTTTCTCAGTGAGAGTGTTACCTTATCACTCCAGTCCTTAAGTTATCACCTCTGTAGTTATTATCACATGCAATAGATAGGGAGGGGAGGAGCCTGCTCTTGCTGCCAGGACGATTACAGCTAACTTGTGTAGGACAGTCAGGGAAGGAGATAGAGAGATAAGCTGTGGCTGTGTGTGTTTCTGTACCTCTGTGTGTGAAGTGAATTTCTGTGAGTGTGGTTTCTGGTCCCCTCTGGTGGAGATGTTGACCTCAAGAGGTCGGCTTCTTCTGCGTTCCAGCATGCAGCTCACAAGTCGTGCTGATGTCATCCGGACTGTACTGCGCAGGCGCAGAACTACTGCTCCTGCACAGTACAGTCCAGATCATGTCAGTACGACATGTGAGCTGTTTGCTGGAGCGCAGAAGAAGCCAACCTGGCGAGGTCATCATCTCCACCAGAAGGGACTGGGAACCACAGGGGCTGAGGCCAGGGCACAGGACCGATGCAGGGGGCTGGAAGAAGCCCCAAGTAGATTTTTAATTTTTATAGTGCTTGGACCTTCCCTTTAAAGACAAGAGATAAGCTTAGTGAATTGAGGCCATTGTTATAGTGTAGTTATATAACAGGGGTCTCATTTCCTGGAAGGGGCAGAGCTTTCAGCTTCAGCTCTGCCCCTCCTGACGTCAATCGCCGCCTCTCCCCGCCCCTCTCTGTGAAGGTAGAGTGAGAGGGATGGGCAGAGGCGGCCATGCGCCGTGATTGTGAAATTCCTTATGCAGCCCAGCCTCATCCTGACTTTGCCTTCTGCGGCCCCCCAGGTAAATTGAGTTTGAGACCCCTGTTATATAATGACATCTTCTGCAGGGATTTACAGAGTCTGTAGTCAAATACTAACTGTCCCTCAGAGAAACTCCTAATCTTATCCCTACCATAGGCATAGACTAGTCTACTGTCCCTTATTAATCTAATGACAATTCTGGAAGGGGCCCAAATAACTTAAAATTGCCAGTATGACTTTGGATTGTGGGAGGAAACTGGATGTTGATTATATATCAAAGTGAGGGTGATCCTTTAAAGAAGATTTATATGGTATGTATACTTATGTTGTGAAAAATACTTTCAGTAAAACTTATAATTTGGAAAAACAAAACAAAAACATTTAAACTCCATGCAGTTAGTGTCCTGGCCCGAATTTCCACGGTGGAACCTATTTCTGCAAAGCGAGAGTGCTATGCTTTATGCCACCCTCTTACCCAGTCCTGTCACCTAAAAACAGATAATGTTTTCAAAAGATCCAGTTCATGTTTGCCTGGTTAACGGTGTCCCCTAATGTTCTCCAATCTGAACATTGATCAAATCAAGGTCACTGTGTCCACTAGTGCCATATATTTGAGTAGCCGATCTGTTACTTAGCTTAGGTAGGTATCACCTATATTGTGTGTTATACTTGGAATCTTGGTGTAAAAATCAGTATATTATGTAATAACCTATTGATGAAACTGGGTTTAACCTCCTGGGCGATAATCCCGAGCTGAGCTCGGGGTATAGCGCGCAGGAGGATTTTTTCAGGCCGATTTGCATAATTGTTTTTTTGTTACACGCAGCTAGCACTTTGCTAGCTGCGTGTAACTTCCGATCGCCGCTGCTCACCGCCAATCCGCCGCTACCCGCCGTGCCGCGCAGCCCCCCCCCCGGACCCCCTGCGCAGCCTGGCCAATCAATGCCAGGCAGCGTTGAGGGGTGGATCGGGACTCCCTCTGACGTCACGACGTCGGTGACGTCATCCCGCCCCGTTGCCATGGCGACCGGGGAAGCCCAGCAGAAAATCCCGTTCTGAACGGGATTTCCTGCTTACTCTGATTGCCGAAGGCGAATCGGAGTGGGTGGGGGGATGCCGCTGCGCAGCGGCTATCATGTAGCGAGCCCAGGGCTCGCTACATGATTTTAAAAAATTAAAAAAAAAAAAGTGCTGCGCCCCCTCCTGGGCGATGCAATTGTATCGCCCAGAGGGTTAAACAAAGAATATGTTCCTGAGAGGTGGCTTATACCCCATACCTAGAAATGTGTGGATAAACATACTCCATCTGACATCTGATTTAGATTGGGCAGACAATCAGTAAACTAGTATTGTGCTCCACACTTACTAAGAAAACAATCTTTTTCACCAGGGACCAGGGGGCATTTCTAGCCACAAAGATCAGTGGCACGTGCCCCTAAACTATTCTGGGGTGCCCCCAATGTCCCCCAGGCAGAGTCAGCTGTGGTGCATCAATCAGGAGTATGCTTTGTGCAGTGGTGCCTCAATGTAGGCCTACTGGGTGCTGTGGTGCCTTTATGGGGGCATGCAGGGAGCTGTGGTTCTTCTATGGGGCATGCTGGGAGTTGTGATGCTTCAATGGGAGGCCTGTGGGAATGGGTCCACTAGAAGATCAAGGAATACTATGGGGGGACTGCCAGACAACCTGGAAGCAGGCCCAGCAGAAAGCCAGACCAGCCAGCACAGAAGCCAGGTAACTAATAATGTGTAGACAAAAAAATGTTCCTTGCGCTTTCAACTCCAGGAGGCCTTGACCAATCAAATCCAATGAGTCTCTAGTCCACACCCGGCAAACACAGTTATGCTGCTCCAAGTTAGGGAGTGTGCAAGAAGTGTCTAAAAAAGAAGGAGCGCTCTAAGTGCGTTACCCAGGATGAGACTTTTATTGCGCTTAAAAGTGAATACTTACAGAATGGATGAGCCTAGAGTCGTGGTGCGTGTGACGTCATGACGCGTTTCGGCGCGCTGCGCCTTCATCAGATCTGATGAAGGCGCAGCGCGCCGAAATGCGTCATGACGTCACACGCACCACGACTCTAGGCCCCGCCCACCGCCTCACAAGACGAGCTTCCTGGTACAACGGACACGCTGCTGCTGGCCACAGCGCGTGCAGCCTTGCCGCTGAGGGGTGTAGCGGGTAGCCCACCCGCTGATAAGCGTTTTTATTCTTCCATTCTGTAAGTATTCACTTTTAAGCGCAATAAAAGTCTCATCCTGGGTAACGCACTTAGAACTAATAATGTGTAAGTGACACTAGTGCCTATTTATGTGATTTGCTGCATTTTTTTTGTATTAATGGAGAGGGTGCTTCATCCAAAATTTTGCTGGGCAGGCCTACTTAGACCACTTGTAAATTTGGCTCCACCCATGATGACACCCACATTCTGGTGCATGGCCACACCTATTTTCCATCTGGAGTGCCCAAAACAGCCCTGAATCTCGTAGGATCCTAGCTGCGCCCCTGCCAGGGACATATTTAAAGCGATCCTCTAGATCCTCAGCTAGTTTTCTCTGTATTGCAGTGGAACTCCCATGAGAAACTCTGAGGATTGAATACTTAAATAAATGAATGTAAAACATTATCCACAGTCTGCATTCTTATAAAAAGCCACACATTGAAAAGGGTGTGGAATTTGCCAATAATAGTAATTAAGGGCCCCGAGTATAGCCATTACTAGAATGGTGGTAAAATTAGCAATATATATATAGCCCTACTAGAATATTGGTAAAATTATCAATATTCTATATCAGTAATCCTTACTGAAATTTTACTACGACCTAATCTAACCTTACCCTCACACAGATCCCTCCCTCTACCATTGCCTAACCTAAGCCCCCCTGGTGGTTACTAACCCTAATACTTCTTTGGTGGTGCCTAACCCTAAGACCCCCCTGGTGGTGCCAAAACCCACTCCCCTGACCCCTGTGGTGCCTAAAACTCTTTGGTGGTGTCTAACCCTAATACCCCTCTAATGGTGACTAACCCTAATCAACCCCTACCTGTACCTAACTTTAACCCCCCCCCCCCCAATACACACACATTCCAGTAACTTTTATACATTGGCACTAATGATATCACTAACTTTCAGACATTACCTCTACTTATCCTGCTACAGAGTTCTGCTATAGTATGGTGGAACTCTGATGCCTGCTATAGCTGCTCATTATCCCTAGGCAGAGTTCTGTTATAATATAGCGGGACACTGGCTCCAGCAATAGCCACTAATTATCCCACTGCAGAGTTCCCCTATAGTATAGGAGAATACAGGCACCCACGGAAGTTGCTAATTATCCCGCAGAAGAGTTCAGCTATAGTATAGAGGCTAGTTTAGTGGCTATAGCCTTTTTAACTTGCACTGTTTTTAAATGATTCCTTGTCAACTCACTCAGTGACTGCCAATTTGGTGTTTTTTATTTTATTTTATTATTATGCCAGGAATGGCTCTCCCATTCACACAGATTAGCTCAGAAAGATTTTTAAAAATGTAAAAAAAAATAACTAAATAGAGAGAGATTTCTTCTGAACCACAATGAGTGTTTCGTATAAACACAGCAACTGGTGAAATGAATCCATTAATAAACAATAACCCTTGATTTTGACAAGACCTATGATTTTGAGGTGTACATGCCACAATAAACACAATATGTTGCCGATTTTAGCACCTTTTAGAATACCTTAATAGTTGCTACTTGTCTTTCCTCTTCAGAAAGTATATTCTTTAGCTAAAACGCACCTACATGTTGTTTCCATTTTTTTGTTAAGCATACACATTCTGACAACAATATAGCACACCCATAATGAAAAATGTAAAAAGTTGTACCTTTAGTTTTACCTAGAGAATTTTGATGGAATGGTTCCATGAAGAAAGCATTTCCAGACAAAGGAGGACACAAAAAAGAAAATAAAAAAGAAACATTCATGAATATATGTAAATGCATTAGTCTACTTAAATGATGGTGCCAATGATGAGGGTGACAAATAAAAATAGGAGTAATGATAATGAGAGAAAATGCATGATCCATCATTTGGTACATGTAAGACCAAGGGTGGACATGCACGGAATCAGAAGATGTTCATGCTCTACAGAGATTAAATGAAAAGAAGACAGTTTGTGGTGATGCAAGCCAATGGCACACTAGTCACTAAATGAAGACGCTGCATAGACGTTAGCATTCCCAGGATGAATAACAATGTGCTTTCAGAGTGAGCCAATCAGCCATGCATCAATGAAAATTAATGGAGTCTTCGCAGGGTACAATATGATAAACTGAGAATTTTCTCAATCTAAATTGTGAGCACTTTTTATTTTGTCACATTGACAATTTTCATCCTGTCTCTTCAGCAGTTTATACCAGTCCAAGCAATACCGTTTTGTATTTATTTATTTTAACAGCTGCCAGGTTCCAATTTTGGTTCAGTTATTATATTGCAGAAAAGGAAAAGGATATCAAAAGTGAACATAAAAAAAATAAGGATGCGGCTTAAATAATGTGTCAAGATTAGCAGTCAAACACAGTTTCAAAGCAAATTTGCCCATTGTTGCAGTGAAGGACTGAAGCAGCTACAGAACAGTAGGAAACAATGAAAGCAGAGTGGAAAAGGAACAGAGCCCATACCTTGGTCGCCCATCATCAGGTGCGCCAGACCTTAAAGGGAAACAAGAGCAAAGTCAGCAAAGTACACGGGAGCATGGGAAGATGTTGCCACAGTGACAAAAAAAATGGTTTGTGACAAACAACTTGTCTTCCTGTATGGCATCTGCATTGTAAAGGCAAAAAGATGCATATTTAATTCCATCCCTGGTGCAGACCCGGGGATAAAATGTACAATTCATACACTGGATGAAGACCCTGTAGTGCATTTCATTTAAAAGATATTGTAAATTAAAAACAAAAAGAGAAAGAAAAGGAGTAAGAAACGTATTTCTAACCAAGATAGTCGTTTTCTTTTTGAGAATTTTACTTTTCTTTTTTTTTTCTTTTTATGTTTTTTTTTTCTTTTTAAACATAGTACGGCTCATAAAGTGTGGCTTGTCAAAGAAGAATCTGACAAATGGGCTGGGTCTGGTCTTTTTCCCCTCAATAGAAATGAGTGTTTAGATCATTAAACAAAAAAATCTTTTCACACTGAAATGATAATATGGGAGGAGTCTATAGGTGAGGAGAGGGCCTGTATAGATGGAAAATAATATGTGTGAAATCAATGATACAGGATCAGATATAGAGGACTCATTTTTTTCTCCCAAGATGAATGTTTTTTAATAGAAAATTGAATATGCTTTATTACTCCAATATGATAGTGTTACATGTGTAATTAACATAGACTTCATAAAGTGGAAGATGCTGTTTGGGCTAGGGAAAAAATGTTAGTCAAATAGCAAAAAAAGAAGAAGAATAGACAACTGAAACGCTCAATATATTTCAAGGATTGAAGAGCCTCATTATCAAAGAAAAAAAAATGCAGTAGAATGTATGGTAGTTCTCAAAATTTCTTAGGATATGAACATCAGTCAACATATTGGTTTTCAAATATTTATTAAATATGTTCCAATGAAAATCAAGACCAAGATAAACTTTGTATTAGCCTAGCTAACTATTTGGAAATATTTTTAAAGGTTATTTTTATTGAAGCTTTGTAATATTAATACATATATGTGCTTTAACAAATATTTATATGTTTTTACCATATTTTGAACACGGTGTTATGAGAGTTGTTTTTGGGGAAACAATCAGCAGAATTCTTATTACTATTTGAACATTAAGTCAGCTTGTGGGTTTGACAAGTAAAAATGGCTGCTGGAAAAGTGTCTTTACATTTGTAAATTAATTTTTGAATTATTTTGCTTTGGATGATTTTATAGTTTAAACTTAAATTTACACTTTAAAAATGTGTTGTACTTGCTTCTTTGGTAGTTTTATTTTTAATTTATATTTAACAACCCAATACCTTATTGTTTAATCGAAAGTCTGGCTCATTCAGTTTTAGAAACCTTATTACCTACCTCTTCAAAAACAATACTTAACTTAAAAATGTATCTTTAACATATATTCTCTTAGAAAAAAAAACAATTTTTAGGCTATTGTATTTTTAAATATTTCAGTTGATATACAATTTTAACAAGCCACCACCTTTTGGATTTCAAATGAAAAAATACTTAATGGACAGCTTTTCTTTAAAAAAAAAAAAAACAAAGATTAGAAAAAGAATAATGATGTAGAACTGACTTTGATGAACAGAGGCGCCAGCAGAATAAAAACAATAATTAAAAGTTTTAAAATATGCTGGGGAGGCAGTGGTGGACTTACCTCCGAAAGCAGACTAGACTACTTGTCTGACATAAACAAACACTTTATTAGTACCCCAATAGATGCAACGCGTTTTGCAGGACCAAGCCCGCTTCATCAGGCAATACAACAGGGGACAAAACAGTAGCTCTCAGGTAGCACATATAGCGCAGAGCCGCTATATGTGCTACCTGAGAGCTACTGTTTTGTCCCCTGTTGTATTGCCTGATGAAGCGGGCTTGGTCCTGCGAAACGCGTTGCATCTATTGGGGTACTAATAAAGTGTTTGTTTATGTCAGACAAGTAGTCTAGTCTGCTTTCGGAGGTAAGTCCACCACTGCCTCCCCAGCATATTTAAAAACTTTTAATTATTGTTTTTATTCTGCTGGCGCCTCTGTTCATCAAAGTCATTATAGTGTCCACCCACCCCTACCTTTCTTCTATCTACGGAGAGCGACTTCTTAACCCTGAGTGAGGACAGGTCTAATCTCCTCACCTGCATTCACAGTGGTTGCCTCAGCGGTAACCCTTGTTTGTGAGTATAACCTTCTCTTATTACATTATTCACTATTGTCCTGAGCATACTACACCATATTGGGCTCTCGGTGTCTTTTTCTTAATGATGTAGAACAATTAATTTATGTAGTTTACAATATGTGTTCATTGCTATATAAAAATAATGCTGCTTACTAGCTTTGTTTAAAGGGACTACGAGTACCTCTCATGGGTATGCCTTTAAAGCGGACCCAAACCAAACATTTTTTTTAATTAAAAGTATTTAGTTGCACCACTCTGACACATACAAAAATAAATAAACACTCCTTCAAACCTATGAGCATTTCAGTGCATGCTTTTCACCCTTCTCTTTTCATAACTAGGGTTATACAGGGGGCAGCCATTAGCAATTCCTCCATTGCTGGACACCATCTACTCCACCAGTTTGCCAGATTCTATCCCGGCAATATGAAAGGAAGGGAGGGGTTCCTCCAATAAATGTAAAATATTTTATATTTGTCATCATGCAGCTGAAAAAAGGCTGCCATTTATTATTATTATTTAGAAAATAGATTTTATTTCTGAAATATTGTATTTTTAATTTGGGTCCACTTTAAGCCAGATGACTTCCAACAAAGTGGTGCTATGACCCCTCTGGAGGAGCCTCTTGCATTGGCCATGCATGTCACTTCCTCTTCCTGCTTTATTCAGAGATGCACTTCGCAGGGGTGACCCGGAAATTATAACATAGCCAAGATGGCAGCCTCGATTTTTAAATTGAAATTGAATGAACACTATTTGGTGTAGAATGGCGATTCAGGCATCAAATAAAAGAGGAGAGCACAAGCTACAGAAAGTTATGCATCTTTATGTACTGGTCGGAGTCTTAAAGGCACGCCCATGAGAGGTGCTTGAAGTTCCCTTAAGTTGCATGGTGTTTACATCTGAACACCAGTACATATAGATATGTTTGCCTGTGTCTGTAATGTTGTGTACACACCGTGTGATGTTAGGCACATGCACAGAGGGGCGTAGTGGTACATCTTAATGTAGAAAGTCGCACTGCAATAGGAAGTCTATGCGACATTCAGAGTGCATCCGATGGGATGTGTTCCAATGGACAACAGACAGTATTCCAGTGCAGTGCATGCAATGCATTACCACATACTGGCCCGTATGCAATTCACTTTTTCTCCTGACTTTTCTCCTTGGTGATATTTTCACAACTTAAAAATGCAATAAAATAAAATGCTTTTTAAACCACCAGCAAGCAAAACATGCTCAAAATAATTTTGGACAATGGGATGACTCCTGGTGGTTGAGACACCAACTGCCAAGGCTCTGCAATGAGAGAGAGACCAGGAGCGCAATGGTGCAGTATAGTTAGGCAAAATTGGTATGAGTAGGATAGTAAGATATACTCACAAGGGTGGGCTGCACTCCTGCAACCACCGACAGAGCTTACGGGAAATTAAACTGTTCCCATTCAATATCCCAAATCCGCTTGGCAGGTACTGGTGGTCGCTTTCCTTAGGTATTTGGACACGTGGTGTACCATATACTACCCCGAAGGGTTGGACTACAACTAAGAAGACTTGTTGGAGGCGCCCAGAATATAATGATCTTAAATCATAAAGTATAGGAGTAATTTGGTCTTGCCTCCATAAACGGACAAACCATATAAGTAAAAATGTTTAATGATGCACAAAAAAAGACAACGCATTTCATGGGTACTGGCCCGCTTCCTCAGGTTAATAACAAAGTGCCTAAGTCTGTAGCAGTCACAGCTGTGGGCGCCTAGTACCCATGAAAGGCGTTGTCTTTTTTGTATATCATTAAAAAGTTTTACTTATATGGTTTGTCCGTTTATGGAGGTAAGACCAAATTACTCCTATACTTTATGATTTAAGATAATTATATGCTGGGCGCCTCCAACAAGTCTTCTTATTCAAAATAATTTTGATAATACATTTACATGTATTTTTTGTTACTTTTACAATTGCTAAGTGCTGAAAAATTATTTAAATACAAGATGAAAAATTAACTGCTAGGAGAAAACTCAGGAGAACAAGTTAATTGAATATGGGTCAATGTGTGCATTAACAGTGACAGGGAAGCATACTTTTCATTGACTGTATGCATTACGGTATGCAACGCAAAGGTCGTCATTCCATTGCACGCCTGTTCTCGCAGGAAACTCAACACAGCTCCTGCTGTGAGCCTGGCCTAGGCCCGCTTGTGACCTAAACAAAGCCGGTAAGGAATCCTCTATTCCCAACACTGCTTGGAGTACTTTGACACTCAAGGTGTGAAAAACTGTGTGGCACTTTAACTTAGTGTGTGAGTGAGAAAAGGGATTGTCTTGTAGTCTGCAAGCATTGCTGCATCCAGGGCTGTGCTCCTTCCAAAGTATATAGATGGAAGAGTGTATTCGAGCATTCAGACAAAAAGACAGGAGAGCCACGCACCAGTCTTCAGCAGTGACAGCCTTATTGCATTGAGCAAGAGTATCCAGGCATCGACACAGGCTCAATGTTTGCACAGTCCCTAAGCAAAGTCAGCAAAGGAATGTGAGTGGAAGTGGGAGTGGAAGTGGGTGTTGGGGCACTAAGGGGACGGAATAACAATCGTTTTGCATCTCACAGCCAGGACAACAATTCAACCAAGCGTCCTTCATGGGACAAGAAATGGTCATGTTCCGTCCCCTTTTTGCCCCGACACCCACCTTCTCTCACACTCCTTTGCTGGATGTACGCATTGTGCACACATCAAGTCTGAGTTGATGCCGGGATTCTCCTGCTCCAATAAGGCAGTCGGTGCTGAAGACTGGTGCACGCCTCTCTGGTCTCTCTGCCTGAAGGACTGCTTGGAGTATGCTGGATGCACAAATGAGACTATACCGGCACATTATTTAGCAGTGACTGCTAGTTATAGCAGCAGGTGGGACACTGCATGTATAAAATGAACATAACTTCATAAGCAGTTCACTTTATAAGATTAAGTTATCCATAACGATTTTATTGTACCCCAGATCCACCTGATCAAATGCAAAACCAAGTTGGAGAGGAGCAATCTGTTTAACACCGACAGTCAGTGGCGTAGCAATAGGGGATGCAGAGGTAGCCACCGCACCAGGGCCCCTGGACCAAGGGGGGCCACTAGAGGCCCTCCTTCAACCACTTTAATAGCTTTCTATAGGTGCTTTGCTGGTTATGATATCCTCTATATGTGTTTTTATTACATGTAACCATTAATAGACTGTTCTCCTCTCCAGCTTACACCACTCTGACACTGCTGCTGCCCTCTCAACCGTTTACACCTCTCTGACACTGCAGCAGTCTGTTCCCCCCCCCCCCCAGCTTACACCTCTCTGACACTGCAGCAGTCTGCAACCCCCCCACCACCAGCTTACACCTCTCTGACACTGCAGCTGTCCCCTTCCCTGCTTACACCTCTCTGACACTGCTGCTGCCCCCACCCCCACTTACACCTCTCTGACACTGCAGCTGTCCCCTCCCCTGCTTACACCTCTCTGACACTGCAGCTGTCTCCTCCCCTGTTTATACTTCTCTGACACTGCAGCTGTCTCCTCCCCTGCTTACACCTCTCTAACACTGCAGCTGTCCCCTCCCCTGCTTACACCTCTCTGACACTGCCACTGTCCCCTCCCCTGCTTACATCTCTCTGACACTGCTGCTGCCACCCTCCCATGCTTACACCTCTCTGACACTGCAGCTGTCCCTTTCCCTTATTACACTTCTCTGACACTGCAGCTGTCTCTTCCCCTGCTTATACTTCTCTGACACTGCAGCTGTCTCCTTCCCTGCTTACACCTCTCTGACACTGCAGCTTTCCCCTCCCCTGCTTACACCTCTCTGACACTGCTGCTGTCCCCTCCCCTGCATATAATTCTCTGACATTGTAGCTTTACCCTCCCATGCTTACATCTCTCTGACACTGCAGCTGTCCTTTCCCCTTCTTACGCCTCCCTGACACTGCATCTGTCCCCTCTCCAGCCTACACCTCTCTGACACAGCAGCTGTCCCCTCCCCAGCCTACACCTCTGTGACAGTGCAGATTTCCCCTCCCGTGCTTACACATCTCTGACAATGCAGCTGTCCCCTCCCCTGCTTACACCTCTCTGACACTGCAGCTGTCCCCTCCCCTGCTTACACCTCTCTGACACTGCAGCTGTCCCCTCCCCTGCTTACACCTCTCTGACACTGCAGCTGTCCTTGGCATGTTTTGGTGCTCTGTATCAATTGTTATGATATGTATAGAGTATTTGAGGGGTCCCAATGTAAAACTTGCACCGGGGCACAGAGCCCTTAAGCTATGCCACTACTGACAGTAATTATTTGTTCACTGCAGATCTTCCTCACACAAAAACAAATGACCTAAGCAGTAATTTAAAGATTTTAGAGCATTAAATGTACAGCTATATTAATAATTTTAATATTTTACTCAAGGAAAATTATCTAATACTTTCACACATCACATTTTATTCTAGCATTTATAGAAGGAACTATTTTAAAAAAAGGGCACTTAAATAAGGTTTAATTGCAATTTCCCACATTTGAAAGCTGACATACATGACAGATGTACAGTGTTCTATAAATAGCTTGCTGTCACATCAAACGAGCAGGTTTTTTATGATAATACTTTGCTTTGAAATGCATGGTGTGCAGCATCGCTGAATAGAGCGGAATGTTGACACAGCAGTATTCTGCATCTTTTATTAAAATAAATGATAAATCACAGCAGCTTTTTTTCACACATCATTTATGGAATCAGCATACTTACCACCTCTAACTCTATGATTTAACATAAAAAAAGGAAAAGTGGGGGACTAGGGGAGAAGATAAGGTCAAAAGCACCCACCTTCTACATGGTTGTCTTCTGAAAGCACATGACAGGGAAGGAGAGAAAAGGAGAAACATTCAGTAAGCAGCATGCAGACTATCACTTGCCATTGCATGTCTTCAGCATGCACGGCGTCAAACACAACATGCAAATGCTCAGTTTGCTACCATTCAAGGATAGGGGGAGGGAGAAGTCAAAGCAACAGGGAAGAGATGTCTCTAACAATATATGTAACAGTTACTGAATCATTTTACCATTTCTGCAATAGTCACATTTACCACTCAAGAGCCGATTGTTAAAATACTCCTCAGAAATGTCTATTTTTTTCTTTAAAAATTACAGCAGAAGTGCTCCTTTTTTGGGCCCTCAAGTAGTCAATAAATAAAAAATAAGCTTCTTAAAGGCTGAAGTAGATGCTTCAATTTCTCCTCCTTTTATACCTTAAAGGATCAATTCACTTCAATGTGAATGGTCAGATCAATAAGTAAATTATCCTTTCTACAGCTATAAACATAGGATTTTAGTGATGTTTGGAAATCGATGGATTCTGGTTTCCATGATTACAAAGGTGTCTAAATTTAGATATAGGGCATGTACATGGCTAAGTTCATGTTTTAGTACAAGTCAGACAACGTTATCAGTAGGAAAGTCCTCCTTTACAATTGGGAAGTTATAAAATAGCAAAGTAGAGCTTAATAAACTGAGCACCAAAACCTGGGGTGAAAATACAGTAGAATCCCTGTTATGTGGAACTCAACTAACCAAGAGTCTCAGGGCTCATTTCCACTATAGCGAATCCGCATGCGTTGTCCGCATGCGGATTCGCACAGCCAATACAAGTGGATGGGCCTGTTTCTACTTGTGCGTTGTGCAGAGCGTTTTTGTGTGCGGGGAAAATCTGCACGGCAGAGCCATCAGAATTCGCTTCCCGCACACCGCTAAGCGAATCGCATACAATGTATCTAATAGGGAAATCGCATGCGGTTTTGGCATGCGTTTTCCCCGCGATTTCGCATGCGATTTCGCATAGGAGGTAATGTTAATTTACACAGGCAGTGACATGGTTAAAATCGGCCACCTACTACCCTATGCGAAATCGCATGCAAAATCGCGGGAAAAAACGCATGCAAAATCGCACCCGTATGCGATTTCATCTGCGGTGATTTCTCGGCGATTCCGCACCGCACAAGTGGAAATGCAGCCTCAGCCAACCAGCACAAATCACTGTCAGTACTCACAGGGGTGAAGGCCAGCTTCTTAGGCTGTTTGTGGGCTCTGTTGTGCTTTAAGTCTGGGCTCCACAGCTCTCACAAGACTAATTTACTTTCAATTACTTTATTTAATACAGATTAGATGGTATGTACTGTATTAGCTAGGCCTATTTTTAACATGAGCCTCAAGCAACCTAAAAGTACACTCATCAAGCATTAGCCGATCCCAGTCAGTGCTGGATAACTGACATTCTACTGTATTGTGATAAATATAAATATATAAATTAAACTGTCTTCTAATATAAATAAGTACATTAAAATATACTTAATTCATAAATTTTTTTCATTTTGCTTTTTCATGAGTAATTTCTCAACGGTATTTTAAGAGTGTACATGTTACACCAGCTACAATTTTCTACTGAGAACAGTTACTTAAAATCTCATTAGCTAGTTACCGCTGATCACAATCAATAGATGGGGAGGTAAGGATAATCACTGTATAGCGTTCTTTTTTCTTATTTTGCTAAGAGGCATTTACCCTTTTATATATTTTGCTTATGTACATAACTGTTTTTTTTTCTTTTTAGGTTATGTAAAGTTACTGTGTTGTGGAATATAATTGGGCATGTCTAATAATGTAATTTTGTTCTGTATTGTTCTCAAGATAGTACATCTAATTTGGATAATTAAAAGCATTTAAATGCTAGTCCATTGTTAAAAAAAATGTTTTTTTATTTACATTCTGATACCACATATAACAGAGAGGACATTTAGATATTAAAATCTTCTTAAACCAATAGTACATATTTCTGATTATTAAATTATTCTAGATTGAAGTTATAGAACCCTCCTTAAGCCTCATCTACATGGTACAATTTTCCATCAGATCAACCGGTGATCTGATAAGAAAACGCATCGTGCGTAGACGTCCAAATTGTTTCAGATCAATTTCGCGATCGATTTTGCATTGATAAGTACCCAGAATCTATTGCAATCTGATTGGACTGGTTGGAAGTGATCTAATAGATCCGTCCTGTAGGTCCGATCTGATGGAAAATTGTACCGTGTAGATGAGGCGTAAAGTTTAACAACAGTAATTTGTATTGGGTGTTTTCCTCAGGGCACGTTGCCATAAAATATACCTTTGGGACATTTTGAATGTCAATATGGAGGGCCAATTAATTATACACACATTAACATAATTATAGTGTTTTGTTTTTTTAAGAGTGATTGGTCCATATGCGATTCACTTTATCTCTTGAGTTTTCTCCCAGGAGATATTTTGTTATTGTTTATTTAATATAACTTTTCACTCTCTGCAATTAAAAAAGTACCAAAAAGCAGGCGAAAACTACTATTAGAATTATTTTGAGTCTTTTCCTGCTTGCTGGTAGTTTATAAGGTATTTTGAAGTTTGAATATATCACTTTGGAGAAAACTCAGATGAAAAATGTAATTGCATATGGGCCATTGAGTCCAATCCAGTTAACTTTTTCACCAAAGTTTCATCTTCTGTTTAAAATAAATCTCAGCACTCTTCAGTTGAAAAAATACCAAAAAGTAAGAGAAAAAGTATTGTCAAAATTATTCGGAGTATTTTCTTGATTGCTGGTGGTTTGAAGGGAATTTTCTTGATAACATGTGAAAATGTCACCTTGGAGAAAAAAGTGAATTGGAGGGGGCCTATAATTGTGAACATGTGCAGTTATATTATCAATGTGTAATCCTATTCTAAACATATGCTGCTACTGTATGTAATGCTTTTCCATTGCAGTTGTAAATTTAACAGACATCTGTTATCATCAAAAATACAAGTTTTTCTCAATTCTTTGTAGTGCTGCAAGCTGATCATTCATTTCACTTCTCCACAATGCAAGTGTAGCAGTCTGGAGAGTGATATACTTGGATTAGTCTCTTTTTGGTTTGGGCGAGAATTTTTTTTTTATATATGAAATGAAATACAGATACATCTGTGCATATCTGTATATAATGCAATAATGGAAATATGACACATCACAGAAAGTAGAAACTGAATAAATATATAATAACCTAAAGTAGGCATTACGGTTTTGAGGCAAAAACAGGTAAACATTCAAAAACACTACAGTTTTCCTTAAAATCAAGCAGAATATTACTTTAAACATGAAATAAAACAGTAAAAGGCACCCAATGGGATAAATAACTTAAACGTTAAAAAAGAGGCTTACCTCCAGTAACAACACCAAAAGTGGAAGAAAGCATCCTTTGTAACTTTTTAATAATTCACCCCACACCCCTCCCCACACCAGGCAACTCTCATCCTTTTGTCTCAAAGGTTATACCCACATCTCCCACATCTTTGTATAAGGGGCACATTGCATATTTCTTCTCAACAAAGTGACAGAGTGTCCAGATCAGTAATGGAACTTGTAGATAACATCATTACTTCATGGAGAGATTCTAGCTGCATAGCCAAAGCAAGCTGAGTCTTTGCACATTGTACATATACATAGCTCTCAACTGTCCCTCTTTTGGAGGGACAGTCCCTCTTTGGGAGCCCTGTCCTTCTGTCCCTCTTTCCTCCTCATTTGTCCCTCTTTCAGGGCTTTGTCTCTCTTTCTGTGTAAATATGTATATATTTCTCCACTAAAAAATGTGTTTGATTGACACTAAACTTTATTCCCATCTTTTAAATTCATATATTACTAATTTTAAAATGCTAATATAAAGGACAATTAACCTGCATAGATAGGACCATTGTGGTATGAATTATCAAACAACATATTTTTCTTATGAAATCTTTATGTTATGAACGACTAGGGGTGTGCTGGGGCGTGATCAGGGGTGTGGCATGGGCATGGTCAGGGGTGTGGAAGTGTCCCTCTTTCTCATCCCAGAAAGTTGGGAGGTATGCATACACAGTTAGACAGTAAAAAAACGAAATCACTGCACACCACACAGCACCCAAGAGATGGGGCCCGTCAAGCTACACTGCTCCCCCCCCCCCTCCCTCCAGCTTTTACACTGGTAACATCACCCTCCTGGTTTAAATATATATATGTGTAATGTAAACTTTCATTTATAAGTCACTGCTTGTCGTAAAATACCCAAGAAGGATCCCTCTCAGCATTTCACCTTGCCTCATCCTGTACAAGGAATTATTTTACAGAAACCTGAAGTGACATGTGCCATGATCAGATAAACATCAGTATTTTCTGTGCCAATACTAGTTCAGCTGATCAAGACCTGTCTGCACGGGAAGAACACTGAAAGACTTTCCTAATGTACCCGAGACAGTCAACATTTTTAAAGCTACATTTCAACCTCTAAGAATGATATTAGACAAAGGGGTCCAGCACGATCCTATTTAGGATCAGGACTTTATTTACCGTTAAGTTGTGCTGGCCATAATTGTTCATTCCTCTTGTACATTGTCTCATTGTATTTTGGGAGATACCTATGTCATTTCCTTTCAAAAAATTACTTGCTGGTTGAATAGAAGTAGCTTTAAGTCAGAATTTGTCAGGGGGATGAATAATGATGGGCTGCACTGTAATTGTTATTGTTTAAATAAGCTAATGTCTTGTTTCACTCTTTCACGTAAACTGTGCAATCAGCTACAACCATGAATAATTATGTAACTAAGTAAAAAAAGTCACTACAAAAACATGGATGTTTCCACTTTCCCAGAAAGAATGAGAATACAGGTGGACTGAAAGGCCGACAGGATAAGAAGAATATAATTATACCCATTATTGGTTTATTTGACATGTGGGGTTCATGTCTGTAGACCCTGTACACTCTCCCTGCATTTCCTCTTGTGTACCCTCATTTCCTGTCACTAACCTTTCTATACAGGTAGGCCACTGCCTGTAACATCTGTGTGTCTATGTATTGTTACAGAAGAGCCGTACGACTGTATACCCTGTATGGGATAATTCTGTGGCACATCATGGGAGAGGCCACAGTGTACAGGAAGACAAATCCATGTAAGTGTTACTCCAGCCAGATAATGAGGACAGCTCTGATCTTACCAATGCCACACTAACATTCATTAGCATATTATTATGTTCATTGGGTTTCTTCATAGCACATGAAAATAATTCCCCTTCACCCCACCAGTATTGCCTGAGCTTTACTTAGATCTCATTTAAAGGTGAGAGAGATATGGAGGCTGCCATATGGTTTACCTTTTAAACAATATCAGTTACCTGGCAGTCCTGCTGATCTATTTGGCTGCATTAGTGTTTAAATCCCACACCTGAAACATGCATGCAGCTAATCTTTTCAGAAACACCTGATCTGCATGCTTGTTCAGGGTCTATGACTGAAAGTAATAGAGGCAGAGGATCAGCAGGGCTGCCAGGCAACTGGTATTGCTAAAAGGGAAATACATATGGAAGCCTCCATATTCTTCTCACTTCAGTTGCCCTTTAAGCCTGAATGCATAGCACTGGGGGGGGGGGGGGGGGGGGGGGAGAACATGAGATGTCTGTTCCTCATAGCAATGCATAGGTTCATTTCATTTACTCAAGAGTGGAGTATAAATTCCAGATATTACACACAAGAAGTCTAAGTACAGAGCAGAATCGCATTGAGATTCTTCAGCAGTGTTGTAAAGTCCTCATCAGTTTTCTTTAGATTAGCTGACATTGATTTTTTTGGGATCTGCAAAAGCTTCTAGCGTTGTGCCTTTACTCTACACATTGGAGTGGAACAGTGGTGAAAAAAGGAAAAACTCTGAAAAAACGATTAACACACATTATAAAAGAATCACTACTACATCTGATTCTAAGAGCCAAAATGTACAAAAGATCCATAAAGTTTTCTTTAGAAGTGTATTTAATATATTACAGTTTAGACCCATTACTTAATACAGAAAGTGATCAAACACAACTTTTTCTGAGGCCTCCATGTTGACTGAACCTTGAAGGATACCCGAGGTAAGCGTACATAGTGGTCAGTGGTTGTTTATTTACCTGTCCAGCTCCCGTAGCCATTTAGGTTCCTCGCTGTCCTCCTGGTCCTCTTCCTCGATTGTCTGTTTAGCCCAGTACAGTGCACGACTTACCTAAAAGCTGGCCTGGCAGTCCACCTCCTTGATCCTTCTCCTGTAGCCAGGAGCATTCTGCGCATGTGTGATTATGATTCTTAAAGGGCCCATACACTGATCGATTGTTGATCGATTGATTTGCGGGACGATTTCGATTTGATCTATCTGACAGGGTCGAAGATCTAGGTCGATGGGCTGCTGGCAGCAGATCGATGGCCCATAGAGTCGCATTGGATCTAATGGTCCAATAATGCATTTAGATCGATTTTCAAGAGATTTCCAATAGATCTCATTGTAAAATCTATTGGAAATCTGTTCCTAGTGTGTGGCGCACATCAGATAGATTCCTGTCAGATTAGACCTGACAGACATCAGACAGAAATCTATCTGATGCTCGAATCTGCTGCAAATCTATAAGCGTATGGTCACCTTTAATACAGTGTGCATGCACAGAGTGCTCCCTGGCCATGGGTGAGCAATCATGGAGGCACAGTGCCAGGCCAGCACATGCACAGAGTGCTCCCTGGCCATGGGTGAGCAATCATGGAGGCACAGTGCCAGGCCAGCACATGCACAGAGTGCTCCCTGGCAATGGGTGAGCAATCATGGAGGCACAGTGCCAGGCCAGCACATGCACAGAGTGCTCCCTGGCAATGGGTGAGCAATCATGGAGGCACAGTGCCAGGCCAGCACATGCACAGAGTGCTCCCTGGCAATGGGCATGCAATCATGGAGGCACAGTGCCAGGCCAGCACATGCACAGAGTGCTCCCTGGCAATGGGCATGCAATCATGGAGGCACAGTGCCAGGCCAGCACATGCACAGAGTGCTCCCTGGCAATGGGTGAGCAATCATGGAGGCACAGTGCCAGGCCAGCACATGCACAGAGTGCTCCCTGGCAATGGGTGCACAATCATGGAGGCACAGTGCCAGGCCAGCACATGCACAGAGTGCTCCCTGGCAATGGGCGCGCAATCATGGAGGCACAGTGCCAGGCCAGCACATGCACAGAGTGCTCCCTGGCAATGGGTGCGCAATCATGGAGGCACAGTGCCAGGCCAGCACATGCACAGAGTGCTCCCTGGCAATGGGTGAGCAATCATGGAGGCACAGTGCCAGGCCAGCACATGCACAGAGTGCTCCCTGGCAATGGGCGCACAATCATGGAGGCACAGTGCCAGGCCAGCACATGCACAGTAGTGCGCAACTTGGCTGCTGTACTGGGCAGAACAGCGAATCGATGGAGGGGACCTGGAAGAAAGCAAGGGGTCTACAGCCTAGGGGTTCTGGAAGAAGCCCTGTGTTTGTAAAAGAACACTATACATGTTCACCTCGGGTGTCCTTTACATGTATGTATAGTGTTTGTAGAGTCCCAACCCTGCTTAAAAATAAGCTGTATTCCCTTTTTCTCACTGCAAGGTTTAATGATCCAGAGAACTGCACCTCCGTACACTCTGCTACAGCTTGTATTTCACAAATCTGTTCCCTCTCATCCCCTAATTATTTCACTGCTCTGACTTCACAGCTTAGGCAGGGCAAATATTGAGATTCCATTTAATTTTGGCATATTTCTTGTAGTGATATTAATTTAAATGAGAATTAATTCTATTATTCTGAAGTGTTAAACATGGATGTAGCAGAAAGTGATAGCTATGTAAATTCTGCTTGATAAGAAAAACTTAAAATGGACCTGAACTCTTGTACAGGACAGAAAGAAAACATAGATAAATGCTCCCTGTATGTATAGAGAGTTTAGCCTGTTAAATTCCCCCTCATTTGTGTCTAATCACAAGTTGTAATTGTATCTCTCCACATGTCACATGACTGCCATGGCAGAGATGGCAGATAAGCCCATTTGAAAGCACAGGCTATAAACAACATGTCTGCTTCCATGAAAGCAGGAAGTAGACACACTGCAGATTTATTGCAGGATTTGTATCCGCTGTAACAATGACATGTTTTTGTTTAAAGGTTATTATGCTGTTGTGTATGTTTTAGAGCAGAGAGGCAGTTCTAAGTTCAGGTCCATTTTAAGGAACAGCTGCTTAGCTTAGGATGTTGTTATTGTAAATCAGTATATATATAGCACATCTTACGCTTCACTGTACAGAGTATATATTGTGTTGTCACTAAATGTCCCTCATAGGAGCTCACAATCTAATCTTTACCATAATCAAGATCCGCCCCTTCTTAACCTCGGACACTACTAAACTTCTCATCCATGCCCTCATCATCTCCCGCCTGGATTACTGTAACTCCCTCCTTTCTGGCCTCCCCCTGAAACGCACTGCCCCCCTTCAATCAGTGATGAACGCGGCTGCAAGACTCATCCATTCCTCGCACCGCTCTGCATCCACATCTCCCCTTTGTGAATGCCTGCACTGGCTCCCTATCCGTTTCAGGATAAGTTTCAAGATTCTATGCCTGGCGTATAAATCTGTGCACAAAACCTGCCCTACCTACATCTCGGAGCTTGTTCACAAGTATACAGCAGGTCGCCCCCTCCGATCCTCCAACGAGCTTCACCTCACCACCCCACGCATTTCCCATGCCCGCCTGCAGGATTTCTCATGAGCTGCCTCCACCCTCTGGAACGCCCTTCCACCACCCATCAGACTTGCTCCCTCTTTCAACACATTCAAGCAAGCCCTCAAAACCTACATCTTTATGATGGCCTACCCACCTCCTACCACACAGTAACTTTCTAAGGAATATTTAACAGCCCCCCCTAGTGTTTCCACCCCTCCCTTTAGATTGTAAGCCTCTGGCAGGGTCCTCCATTCCCTAGTGTAATCTACAGGATCATGTGCTCCTGTCCTATGACAGCCTGTACTTGTATTACTGGACCTACCTAACCAGCCCATATCACATGATTATGTATTTTGTACCCTCTCCCTTCCCTAGTGTATTCTACATGATCATGTGCTCCTGTCCTATGACAGCCTGTACTTGTATTACTGGGCCTACCTAACCAGCCCAAATCAGATGATCATGTATCTTGTACCCTCTCCCTTCCCTAGTGTATTCTACATGATCATGTGCTCCTGTCCTATGACAGCCTGTACTTGTATTACTGGGCCTACCTAACCAGCCCATATTGCATGATCATGTATTTTGTACAATTTGTATGTATAACTTTGTTCTATGTGTATAACCCTATGTATGTCATCCTTGTATCATTGTATATATTTATTGTCCAGCGCTGCGTAATATGTTGGCGCTTTATAAATACAATAAATAATAATAATCAGATATGCATTGTCATCATTAGGGCCAATTTAGAGGGTAAGTCGATTAACCTATCTGTATGTTTTTAGGATGTGGGAGGAAACCAGAGTGCCTGGAGGAAACCCACACAGCCACAGGGAGAACATACAAACTCCATGTAGGATATCACATTGGTGACAGGGCAAATTATATGATATATATCCTTTTCTAAAACAAAATGGCATTGCATTACATTCAATTATTATGACCATTAATCATGAACCCCATAGAGCTGGCCATACACTGGTCGATGTGGCCAGCAGAGGGGTTTATCTGATTGAATCCCTCCACACACTGCACACATTTTTCAATAGATTTCAGCATGAAAACTGTTGGAAATCCGTATGCACTGCCTGTCGGTCCCCTGGTCTCCCAGTCGTCCCCCCCCCCCCACCCCCAGCTCCTTCCCAGGACATAGGAGCAACTGGTGTAGGAGCACCTGTCTGTCGGTCCCCTGGTCTCCCAGTCGTCCCCTCCACCTCCTTCCCAGGACATAGGAGCAGCTGGTGTAGGAGCACCTGTCTGCTTGGTCCCCCAATCTCCAAGTCGTACCCCCCCCCCCCCCCCCTCCAGCTACGGCCATGCAGAGTGCAGGAGCACCAGATCTACTCTCACCGGTAATATTACATAGAAAGACCATATACCAATATCCATTTTTTTTTTACATCCCAATATCGATTTTTGCAATTACTATCTTGAAGGACAACTGTAGTGAGAGGTATGTGGACTGGAGGCTGACATATTTATTTCCTTTTAAACAATACCAGTTGCCTGGCTGTCCTGCTGATCAATTCAGCTGCTGTAGCATCTAAATAACACCAGAAACAAGCATACAGCTAATCTTGTCAGATCTGACAATGCCAGAAATACCTGATCTGCTGGTGGGCACAAAATCAAAAATCTATTATTGATGTTTATCCGGTAAACAGGTAATAAGGGTGCTAACCAGGCAATCCAAAAGTTACACATCACTATTACTTTTCTTGTTAATAAATTATTATTCCCCAGTTTACCCGACTCTTATTTGGTACACACAAAATTTGGTACACAAAAAGGAAGTTGCAGGGCATGCTGGGTTATCCTTTTTTGCTTCACTACTTCCCCTTTGACTTGACTAATGCAGCCTGATTGGCTGAAGCCTCTTTCCTTCCCCTCCCCCCCCCCCCCCCACACACACACACGTTTGTTTCTCTCTGATTGGCCAATATTTCTCATGTCTTTCTATAGTAAAGGGCGGGCAAATCAGGCAGAGGAGAGTAAGGGAGGAAATGACATCAGGATTGGCTTCAAAATAGCCACAGTTAAAATGAGAAATGCTAAGAAGGATTTTCTCTTTTTTTACTGTACAAAAATCACTAAAATCAAAACGTGGCCAGTGCAATATATGTGTTATGTAAGCAGAGCAAGTATTTATCTACTTATATATGTGGGTTTTTCTCTGAGATCGTATGGCTGACAGCTCCTCTTTAAGGGGCTATGGCTAAATGTATTAGAGGCAGAGGATCAGCAGGACAGCCGGGCAACTGGTATTGCTTACAAGGAAATAAATATGGCAGCCTTTGACTTTAGTTGTTCTTTAATTGGAAGGTAATTCTGCGTTTTAAACACTTTCACTTTTTAAACTCTATTCCTACATAGTTCTTTCTTCTACACACACCTGTTATCTCACATCCAGGAGATAAACACTGTATTTGGCATATTCATTATTTTAGAAATGCTTATGGACATTTAAAAAAAAAATTATTTACGACAACAGAGGTGGCTTTTTGGTTATTTAGCGATGAATATCGGGAACTTGATAATGTTGAGATGGATTTCCTTCCATTCTGATAAAATATCTGCTATGGAAAGGCTTACATGTTTATATAACAGGAACTCCATACAGAGATTGAAAGCTAGAGACTTTTTTCTGTGAAATTTAAATGTGATCTGCTTAGCATAAAATGTCAGTTAAAAGTCTCAGCTCCCGTCCTTCCATGCTGTTCATTTTCATTATCTTTCAGCTGCTCGTTCTGCTAGCCTACATAATATAATACTAGATCTGTTGTCGGGAGAGGGAGAGCTGCCTCAATAAAACAAATGCTTATGTGCCATGTTAGGGAACATTTGCTTACAATACATGTATTCTGCACTCTGACTTAAAGGGAAGGTTCGCGCAGACTATAAAAAACAAACTGCACTTACCTGGGGCTTCTTCCAGCTCCTGGCAGTCGATCGGTGCCATCGTTGTAGCTCCTCTCCCTCCCGGCGTCCAGCGGTGAAGAAGCCGACCTCGGTAGGTCGGCTTCCAGGTCGTCTTCTGTGCGATCCATGGCGCGGGTCACGTGGTGTAGGGACGTCATCTGGACTCTACTGCGCAGGCGCAGAACTACTACTGCGCAGTAGAGACCCGATGACGTCACTTACACCACGTGACCCGCGCCGTGGAGCGCACATGAAGCCGACCCGGAAGCCGACCTGGTGAGGTCAGCTTTTTCACAGATGGACGCCGGGAGGGAGAGGAGCTGCGGCGAGGGCACCGATCGACTACCAGGAGCTGGAAGAAGCCCCAGGTAAGTGCAGTTGTTTTTTTATAGTCTGCGTGAACCTTCCCTTTAAAACTTAACCAGCGTTGCTTGCAATTTTTCGCCAAAGTCATTTCACATCAAAAATGCTATCTTCAATTTCGAGAAAATATTCAGGAAAACGCATTGTATTTTTGCACTATGGTCAGAGGAAAGTAGTTTTCCTTACCGATGCAAACATTCACAAAAAAACACAAAAATCATTTATAAACGTGTTACCAAATGATTTCTGATGCCTTTTTCCTGCTCAAAGGTCATATTTTACATTATTTTCATGAAGATTAATGCAAAAAGAATATTGGCGTTGTCACTCATCACTGAATATAATTCCTGGCAAAAGAAAGTCCAGCCTCACCACTTAGCTTATATTTACTATAGACACATGTTAACTTTTTGTGCCAGGCATTATTTTGTGGAAATTTAAGACATTATTAGGAAATGTTGTGCCATTACTGCTATCACTTTGCTATGTTAAATTTACCGTAATTGACTGTAATCCCTTTACACCATGACATCTAACTCCCCCCATACTCTAATACTTACCCTCCTGTAACTCTGTCTAACATTAACAACTAACCCTATCACTTAGCCTTAGCCGTTCTATAAATACAGCTCACACTAAACATCGGAGCGCCACAGCCGATAATGCTACTCAGCTATACATATAGCGATACTCAGCTACACCTGCACTGCAGCCAACTGGTGATGACTATACAATACGGCAGCAAAACACCAGCACTGACTTAAAGGGGAACTTCAGCCTAAACAAACCTACTGTTATCAGGTTACATTAGTTATGTTAATTAGAATTGATAGGTAATATAATCTCTTACCCACACTGTTTTAAAAGAACAGGCAAATGTTTGTGATTCATGGGGGCTGCCATCTTTGTCATGGGGCAGCCATCTTTGTCATGGGGCAGCCATCTTTTTGGTTGAAAGGAGGTGACAAGGAGCAGGAGACACAGTTCCAACTTTCCTGTGTCCTGATTACCCCTCCCAGTTGCACACGCTAGGCTTCAAATGTCAAATTCAAAATGTAAAAAAAAAAATATTGCACCAAAACAGCAGAACGAGAACAACAAAATCAGAAATCCCATAAGCTTTGCACAGCATCAGGGGAAAAAAGCCCGGGCAGTTTTCTTCTGTGCAGCTAAAAATGAGGCTTGTATAAGAGAAACAAAGTTCTGATGCTGTGAAACTGTTAAAGAAACACCAGGCCTTTTCAGTGCTGCTGAGTCGATTTTTAGTCCGGAGGTTCACTTTAATACCACCCATCGTCGTATGCTGCACCAATAGTTGGAGTTAGGCTATATATAATAAAAGAGGTGGTGTATGCCTGATCGATTAACCAGTCAACTGCAGCATGTTTTCAGGGATGCACAACCCCCTCCCCCTTTTCATAATTGTGCTAGTATGTAACTACCAGGTTAGCTGCTCCCAGACCGTATTCCTGAGTTTCCCGTTTGCATGGTAAGTTATAGTAGTTATGCATATGATTTGCATCTGAATTGAATGCAAAGTGTGCAGATAGCCTATTAGAGGTGCTGCACATGTGAGCTGTTGGTCATTTCAGATGCAGCCTTTGTGGTATGTGCTGGCCCTCTCCTCGCTATATATAATACCCAAACTCCACCGATTTAATCCCTTGGTGCACCATAGCAGCACATTTACATTGCATTCTATGGTGATGCCTAATTTGCATGATTCAACTAAGGTAATGTGCACCCAAATAGACCGATTCACACTTCTTATCTTTACTGAGTGATACTCAAACAAGAGAGACACAGAACATTTATATTGCGATTTTCTCCTGGAGGACTCAAAGCATCAAAGCTGCAGCCTCTAGGGGGCGCTCAGTAGGCAGTAGCAGTGTTAGCCCGTGTCTGCAGCCACCAGGGCATGCTCTTTAGGCAGTAGCAATGTTATGAAGTCTTGCCCAATGACTCCTTAAAAAGAATCTGTAATGTTAAATTCTTATCAAAATAAGCATACCATGTTATTCCCTGTGATCTCCTGGCCCCCTTTGTGCCTTTTATGCTGCTCCCCACAGCAATGCTGCAGAGAAAACAACAGTTTTATATACTGTTTTCAAACAAGAAAGATAGCCACAGTCCTGGAGGTCAGGGCCGGATTTGTACCTTTTACTACCCAAGGCCAACTTTACCGTCTGTATGGTTGTTATCTCTCTGTGCCCAAATGAGAATTCTACTTACTTTCCATCATTGGATGTCACAGTCAATAACTATTTTTGCGTATAGATTATAAGTTATGTTTTCCTTAAAAACTTTTATGTTATGTTTGTAATCTTGTTAATGATGGACCCATGTGAGTAGGCTGATGTGTACCTGCAGGATAGAGCTTACAGGTCTCCCAGGGATGACACAAGTACAGAACAGAGAGTTCAAAGGTTAAAGCTGTCTGTGACGGATTGCGGAGAAACCGCCACGCGCTCTGACAGCGAGGCGGCGGAATCCGCGCACAGAGCGGCGGTTTCCCCGCAGCAACATGCTTCTGGTTTGTCTGGACCTAGTAGTGCACACAGATGGAGAGCTACGCGCGCGCGAGCCGCAAGACAGGCTCTTTATGCCAATAGGAGAAGGGTCAGCTGATCGAGGCGGTCAGCTGATCCCAGCTCAGCTGGTGATTGGTTGATGGGAGCTGGGCGGCACTGTGGAGCGCTTTACTATATATATCTCTTGCTGTTCAGTTGCTGGTTGTCTGGCGTTGCGAATACCTATGTGTTAGCATTCAGACCTTAGCCAGATCCTTCAGTGTGGTGGAACCAGGTTACCTGGGAATCCCCACTTAGCCAGTTTACTGTGTATCATCTGTGTTATTCTTTAGACCAGTTCCAGGGTGTAGAGACCACGGACCTCACACCCCAGACTAGGAATACTGTGTATCATCTGTGTTATTCCTTAGACCAGTTCCAGGGTGTAGAGACCACGGACCTCACACCCCAGACTAGGAATACTGTGTATTATCTGTGTTATTCTTTAGACCAGTTCCAGGGTGTAGAGACCACGGACCTCACACCCCAGACTAGGAATACTGTGTATCATCTGTGTTATTCCTTAGACCAGTTCCAGGGTGTAGAGACCACAGACCTCACACCCCAGACTAGGAATACTGTGTATCATCTGTGTTATCCCTTAGACCAGTGCCAGGGTGTAGAGACCACGGACCTCACACCCAGACTAGGGAACTTGTGTTATAATTCTGTTATACATCAGACTAGTTCCAGGGTGTAGAGACCACGGACCTCACACCCAGACTAGGCATTGTTTGATATCTGTTATGACGTATTGCTTTCCTGACTTTCCCTCTGCTTTCTGATTTGGTACCTTGCATTTCTGATTACCTGTTGCCAAACCCTGCTTGCCTTGGATACCGAATCAGCTTCCTGTCTTTGTACTTTATCTGTCTGTGTGTTGCCGACCCGGCCTGCCCGACCTTTCTGGCTGTCACCCACCCCTTGGGTGCTCAGCCTTACTGCAGGGGCCCCTGCTCCTCAGAGGGGGGCACTGCTGCAAAATCAGTCAGGGTCTCCTTCTCCTGGAGTCCTTGACTGCAGTAGAGTCTGTCTCTACTCATTGGACCACCTGCTACCCCGGTGGTCCAATTACTACTGTTACACCAAACACTTACACGCTTCAGGTGTCCAGAGGTTAGCAATATATCTGTATTATCGGTGATTCTGCAGAACATCAATAATCAGGTATATATCTCTATTCTTGGTGATACTGCAGATCACCAATAATCAGATTCTCTCTGCGTGCTGACACCAATCGTTACACTGTCCTTTTAGATAGGAATGGCTGCATAAAACGGCTTTACTGCACCTCACTGAGCCACCCCTACATTTCTGGTGCCCTAGGCCATGGCCTATGTGGCCTTGCCAGAAATCTGGCCCTCCTGGAGGTATGTCACTGCTCTGGCTGGGCTCTATGCTGCTCAAACATGACAAGAATGCAGGGATTCTGACTCCTCTCAGCTGTTCTTTACAGCCACTTGTTTGGGCTCTGTTTGTCCAGCAAATTACAGCTCCCTCAGCCTCACAGAGACACGCTGCAAGCAGGAGGCTGTCTATGACTCAGATACACTGCAGCAGAGGAGAGTGAGCCTTGAACAGGACTAGCGAGGGTGTGGCAGGGGCGTGCCTAACTCATCTCCATTATAGCAGAGGCAGCCTCATGCTGATCTTCCTCGACAAAGCTTGATAAGGGAAGCAAAGAGGCTGCAGTACAGAGAAGGGGGAAGAAAAAGACACTGCAGTAAGCCACATCAGATCAGAACAGGTATTGGAACAAGTAGGATAGGAGAAATAAGGGTGTAACATTTGTTACAGAGTCTCTTTAAGGAATAAGTGCTGGTCTCCTGTGTCAGAAGCAGAAGCAGAGCCTATAATGACCCAGACACTGATACTGCCACAAGTACCTCTTCAGTAGTCTGATGTTACAGTGATGTGTTTGCTTCATCTTTCATCTTATGGCTCTGCAGGAATGATAATATTGGCTCTGCATCAGTGCAGAAAAACTATAATTGTTTAAGGTCATAATATAAATTACTAGCTGATTGCCCGGAGTTGCCGGTATGTATTTGGCTGGTGTCGGCTCCACCCACTTTTTCTAACCCTAACACACAATTACTCAATGACCAAGTTTGTGAGCTTTGTGGTCTTTGGCATCAATAATTTGCATTGAAATGAAAAAATCTGATGGGTTGTTTGTGGCTCCACCTCCTTTTCTGAATTTGAACCCCAGTCACCCAATTACCAACTGTACCAGGTTTGAGGCCTGTGCCATTAACAGTGCAAGAATGGTAGCAATTAAATGTTCCCTTGAAAAGCAATAGGTGAAGCTTTATACACTTTTGTAGGCTCCACCCACTTTTCTGAATATTAATCCCATTCACTGAGTGACCAACTGTGCACAGTTTACGAACCCGCCTATTAACAGTGTAAAAATGGCTGCAGTTTACATTTTCCCAGTGAAATTTGTATTTGTCTCCACCCACTGATGACCCGGCATTGCCCGGGTATGTAAGTGGGTTCCACCCACTTCTTCTAACCCTAACGCACAAACACTCAATGACCAAGTTTGTGAGCTTTGGAGTCTTTAACATCAATAATTTGTATATTTCCATAGAAATGAAACAAATCAGATTGGCTGTTTGTGGCTCCACCCCTCTCCAGCATTTGAACCCCAGTCACCCAATGACCAACTGTAGCAGGTTTGCGGCATCTGCTATTACCAGTGTAAAAATGGCAGCGATTTAAATATTCCCCTTGAAAATCAACAGGTGAATTTTGATTGGCTATTATAGGCTCCACCCACTTCCCTGAATATTAATCTCAGTCACCCAGTGACCATCTGGGCAAAGTTTGGGAACCCTGCCATGAACAGTGTAAGAAGGCATGCAGTCTACATTTTCCCAGTGAAATTTGGTTTTGGCTCTGTCTACTTTTTGTAACCTGGACATACAGTCACTCAATGACCAAGTTTGTAAGCTTTGGGGTCCTTGGCATCAATAATTTGTATTTTCCAAAGAAATGAAACTGTTTGTGGCTCTGTCCTCATTGTTGAATTTGAACCCCAATGACTAACTGTACCAGGTTTGAGGCTTATGCCATTAACAGTGCAAGAATGGCAGCAATTTTAATATTCCCCTTGAAAATCAACAGGTGATTTTGATTGGCTTTTTAGGCTCCACCCATTTTAATGAATATTAATCCCAGTCACCCAGTAACCAGCTGTGCAAAGTTTGAGAACCCCGCCATTAACAGTGAAGAAGGGCTGCAGTTTACAATTTCCCAGAAAAATCTGTTTTTGACTCCACCCACTTTTTGTAACCTTGACACACAGTCACTACTCAATTATCAAGTTTGTGAGCTTTTGGGTTCCCGGCATCAAAATTGTGTGAATGGAAGCAGTTTATCCAAAATAAAGCAAATCTGATTGGCTGTTTGTGGCTCCACCCCTTTAGTGAATTTGAACCCCAGTCACTTGATGACCGACTGTAGCATGTTTGAGGCCTCTGCCATTAACAGTGTAAGAATGACAGCAGTTTCAATATTCCCCTTGAAAATCAATAGGTGAATTTTGATTGGCTCTTGTAGGCTCCACCTACTTTTTCGTATACAGTATTAATCCTAGTCACCCAGTGACCAACTGTGTCAAGTTTGAGAACCCTGCCATTAACAGTGTAAGAATAGCTGCAATTTATATTTTCCCATGTAAAAAGTTGTTTTTGGCTCTGCCCACTATTTCTAACCTTGACATACAGTCACTCACTGACCAAGTTTATGAGCTTTGTAAAAATCAACAGGTGAATTTTGATTGGCTATTATAGGCTCCACCCACTTCCCTGAATAATAATCTCAGTCACCCAGTGACTAACTGTGCAAAGTTTGAGAACCCTGCCATTAACGGTGTAAGAATGGCTGCAGTTTATATTTTCCTAGTCAAATTTGTTTTTGGCTCTGCCCACTTTTTGTAACCTGGACACACAGTCACTCAATGACCAAGTTTGTGAGCTTTCAGGTTCCTGGCATCAAAAATGTGTGAATGGAAGCAGTTTATCCACCAAGGAAATCTGATTGGCTGTTTGTGGCCCCGCCCCTTTTTGTGAATTTGGACCCCAATCACCCAAAGACCGACTGTAGCAAGTTTGAAGCCTCTGCTATTAACAGTGTAAGAATGGCAGCAGTTTAAATATTCCCCTTAAAAATCAATAGGTGAATTTTGATTGGCTGTTGTAGGCTCCACCCACTTTCTTGAATCTTAATCTCAGTCACCCAGTGACCAACTGTGGCAAGTTTGAGAACCCTGCCATTAACAGTCTAACAATGGCTGCAGTTTACATTTTCCCATTTAAAATGAATGGCTGAAATTTGATTGGCTGTTTTATGCTCCGCCCACTTTACCTGGATTTGTAACCTCGGTCACCAAGTGACCAACTGTGCCAAGTGTGGGGACTGTGGCTTGATTACTGTGAGAATGGCAGCCTTTTACATCTTTTCCTTTGACTTGAATGGGTGAAATCTGATTGGCTGTTTGTAGCTCCGCCCACATGTGCAGGGGGGCCGCAAGACCCCCAGAACATATCATCCCGGGTAGTAAGGGATCTGTATACCAAGTTTTGTTCAAATCGGTCAAGGCGTTTCCGTGTGATCGCGGCACACACACACACACACACACACACACACACACACACACACACACACACACACACACACACACACACACACACACACACACACACACACACACACACACACACACACACACACACACACACACACACATACACACACACATACACACACACACACACACACACACACACACACACACACACACACACACCACATACACACACACACGATTTTATATAGATAGATTACATACCTAAGACTCATCCCCTCACAAATGTCCAGGTGCCATTCTAATTGCCACATCAACGGAAAGAGCAGTGAATTTCCTGCTGGCGGTTTTCGGTGGTCAGTACACAGTGCGTAAAGAACACCTGGAAACCCGGTGGAAGTGGCAACGCCCAAGGAACAAGGATTGCTGAATAGCCAGAATATTTCTGTATAGGGATCCCTGGCAAACGATTATCGGAACTATTAAAAGTAAAATAAAAAAAATGATGTAGAGTCGTCCCACCTGAAGCCTCTGTAACCCATGCAGGCTGGTAAGGCCAGAATGCAGAGCCCAGACCTCGTGGTGCTCCACAGCCTGAGCTATACCAGCCCGCACGGTCCATGATGGGGGCGGGCTTTGGAAGAAGGCAACGCTTCCCCCTTTCCCCCAGGGCTCTTGTCTATACCATGGGAATGTTCATCCCCACCTCTGGTGCACTGGAGGAGGGTTAGGGTAACTACCCCACACTTGTGAGAATAAGCCCTATGAATTCATTCTGATATATATATATAAAAAAGCAACACTGTGTTTCTAAACATTCCCTCTCTTAAAAATGAATTAAAAAAAAAGAAAGAAAGAAAGGACCATGTATGAACAGTCCACAGAAGCCACTGCCATGCTTGCTGCCTTTCTTCATTAACTGGGATAGCTGCTGCTATTGTAGTGACTTATTAAATACATCGGCCCCTACAAACAACAGCAATCCTCTTTATTCTAATTTTCATACAGAGACATTATTTTTCCACTGAACATCTGGAACATTCTATTATGTTTTTAAAATTACACCTGGAAGTATTCTTCATAACTAAAAGTGCCAGAAATTCCCAGATGACAAAACAAAATGACACCGGTGACAGCTATCTGCATATCATTGTAAATCTTCATCATTTTAATGATACATTTTGTATGTTTTGGGTAATTCATTTCATTTCTGTACTTGATTTATTAAAGCAAAATTACAATCTGGCATAACAAACCTGTCTGCCAACGTCTTATTGCCTGCACAGTCTGCCTTATCCCGGAGATTGGGCATGTGTGTAAAAATCACAGTTCTTTTCCAGGCTAAAGTGCAGGTCAATACAGAGAGCAGTCTGCTGGTCCAAATCAGTGCAGCTGGCACGTCAGTCATCTACAGAAGATCTATGATTAGTGATGGTCGTGTCTAGGAGAAGTCATGGAGAAGCATGTGATCAGTCTGGTCAGGTGATAGATATGTAAGTCTCTGATTAGTGATGGTCGTGTCTAGGAGAAGTCATGGAGAAGCATGTGATCAGTGTGGTCAGGTGATAGATATGTAAGTCTCTGATTAGTGATAGCCATGTCTAGGAGAAGTCATGGAGAAGCATGTGATCAGTCTGGTCAGGTGATAGATATGTATATCTCTGATTAGTGATGGTCGTGTCTAGGAGAAGTCATGGAGAAGCATGTGATCAGTCTGGTCAGGTGATAGATATGTAAGTCTCTGATTAGTGATGGTCATGTCTAGGAGAAGACATGGAGAAGCATGTGATCAGTCTGGTCAGGTGATAGATATGTAAGTCTCTGATTAGTGATGGTCGTGTCTAGGAGAAGTCATGGAGAAGCATGTGATCAGTCTGGTCAGGTGATAGATATGTAAGTCTCTGATTAGTGATAGCCATGTCTAGGAGAAGTCATGGAGAAGCATGTGATCAGTCTGGTCAGGTGATAGATATGTATATCTCTGATTAGTGATGGTCGTGTCTAGGAGAAGTCATGGAGAAGCATGTGATCAGTCTGGTCAGGTGATAGATATGTAAGTCTCTGATTAGTGATGGTCATGTCTAGGAGAAGACATGGAGAAGCATGTGATCAGTCTGGTCAGGTGATAGATATGTAAGTCTCTTATTAGTGATGGTTACTCCAGGAGAAGTCATGGAAAAGCATGTGATCAGTGTGGTCAGGTGATAGATATATAAGTCTCTGATTAGTGATGTCATGTCTAGGAGAAGTCATGGAGAAGCATGTGATCAGTGTGGTCAGGTGATAGATATGTAAGTTTCTGATTAGTGATGGGCGTGTCTAGGAGAAGTCATGCAGAAGCATGTGATCAGTCTGGTAAGGTAATAGTTATGTAAGTCTCTGATTAGTGATGGTCGTGTCTAGGAGAAGTCATGGAGAAGCATGTGATCAGTGTGGTCTGGTGATAGATATGTAAGCCTCTGATTAGTGATAGCCAAGTCTATGAGAAGTCATGGAGAAGCATGTGATCAGTTTGGTCAGGTGATGTAAGTCTCTGATTAGTGATGGGCGTGTCTAGGAGAAGTCATGGAGAAGCATGTGATCAGTTTGGTCAGGTGATAGATATGTAAGTCTCTGATTAGTGATGGTTATGACTAGGAAAAGTCATGGAGAAGCATGTGATCAGTGTGGTCAGGTGATAGATATGTAAGTCTCTGATTAGTGATGGTCATGTCTAGGAGAAGTCATAGAGAAGCATGTGATCGGTGTGGTCAGGTGATAGATATGTAAGTCTCTGATTAGTGATGGTCATGTCTAGGAGAAGTCATAGAGAAGCGTGTGATCATTCTGGTCAGGTGATAGTTATGTAAGCCTCTTATTAGTGATGGTCGTGTCTAGGAGAAGTCATGGAAAAGCATGTGATCAGTCTAGTCAGGTGATAGATATGTAAGTCTCTGATTAGTGATGGTCGTGTCTAGGAGAAGTCATGGAGAAGCATGTGATCAGTCTGGTCAGGTGATAGATATGTAAGTCTCTGATTAGTGATGGTCGTGTCTAGGAGAAGTCATGGAGAAGCATGTGATCAGTTTGGTCAGGTGAAAGGTATGTAAGTCTCTGATTAGTGATCTAAATGCATAATTGGACCATTTAGATCAAATGCAACTCTATGAGCGATTAATCTGCTGTCAATAGCAGATCGACCTAGATTTTCCATTCTGTCAGATGGATCAAATTGATTGAAATCGGCCGCAAATCGATCAATCGCTAGATTTAATAGAATTGAATTCCGATCAATTCCATACAATCAATCAATTTTACTCATGGCTAACACGGTACAACACTTTACTGCTTCTACGAAATTGACCAGTGTATGGGCCCCTTTAGTCTAAGCAATAATGTCACAGCATTCTACCCCAGGGGACTCGGGGAGAGCAGGTGTTGTTTCTACTCACTTAACAACAAACAACCCCTTGCCAGCAGTAAACATGCCAGCATCAGTGATGAATGTCAGAATGTAAATCATGGTGAAGAGGGATTTTACAAAGGGCAAACATTGGCAAATCTATTGAAGTAATACTGTAAAAAATAAGCAATTTTATTAATAACTTATAATGAAAAGTTCCTCTTTAAAGAGACTCTGGAGTCTCTTAAAAATCCTCTTTTTATTACAAAATCATGTTTAACATGACTGTCCTAACTGAAACGCCGCATCCCAGCCACTGTAATCTCACTAAATCCCCCCAAACTCCCCGGGGGGGGGGGGGGGGGGGCAATCCGGGCAGTGCTTCCATGCGAGGCAGAGCTATGAGCCGCAACTCTGCCTCTCAGAGCATCTGTCAGCGCGTATCTCCGCCTCTCCCCGCCCCTCTCAGTCTTCCTTCACTGAGAGGGGCGGGCGAGAGGCGGAGATCCGACGCTGATAGACGCGAATGGAGGCAGAGCTGTGGCTCATAGCTCTGCCTCCAACAGCATCAAAATCCCTGACCAAGAAAGTTGTGGATTTTGTGGGGGAGAGGGAGGGGGGAGTTAGGGAGGATTTAGTGAGATTACAGCCGCTGGGATGCAGCTGTTTAGGTAGGGCAATAATGTTGAAGGACCACTACCGCAAATCATGTAATTTTTAACCATGGCACAGTAGATATAACAAGTATATGGGAGCCTTGTTGTGTATGTTTTTTTTTTTTTTTGTGATGTCCCTTTAATTTTCTATATCTGACTGAAATCTGCGTCCGTTAGTCCCATGCATAACGCTGACAGACTTTTCTAAGTAAATAAACATTGCAGGGGGATTCTTTTCAGGTTTTGTGAAAAATAAGACAGATGGTTTATCCCTGCTTATCAACTGTCAATACTGTACTTCACGCGCTCACCTGATCTCTCCCCTCATCTACGGCCGTTACAGTGAAGGACCCCCCCACACGCAGGCATCTGAGGGAGGCAGCTGTCAGCGCAGACTCTACAGCGCAATGAGCTGCACTCCCTCTTCCTCGATTTGCCTGCGGGTCTGCCACTGATGACGTGCGCGCTATGAGACGCTCTGCACTCTGCAGTGGTAGTGACAGAATGTGCTGCCCCCGTCTATTGCTGCAGCTCTGGCCCTGATGACGTGCAGCGTAATGAGTAATGAATCGAGGAAGAGGGAGTGCGGCTCATTGCGCAGCAGAGTCTGCGCTGACAGGTGCCTCCCTCAAAGCCTGCGGGATAAAAATTACATGATTTGCGGTAGTGGTCCTTTAAGGCTCATACACACGGGGCACAACTGTCGCCACAAACACACGGCACGCGCATGTCTTGGCGACAGTTACCCCGTGTGTATGAGGCGTGCACCCCGAACTGTCGCCGAAGACAGCAGCAGTTGCCATGCGATTGAAAAGTTCAATTGCCAGCAACTTCTGTCTCCGCAACTGTTGCTAGTCCGCCACGCGTACTGCGTGTGTATGTGCGGACTAGCGACAGCTACCCACACTTGAAAGGGAGCTTCCGGCGGGGGGGCGAAAGTTTCGGCGACAGCTTCTGCCGCATCTCTGTCCCTCTATACAACGTGTTTACAGCTGCCGCACAAAGGGACCTGGCGACGAAATGTCGCTGCTTTTTTTTTGGGTCTCTGGTCTGCTTGCAACTGCAGACATTTGTGCCTCATGTGTATGAGGCTTTAAACACAATTTTGTAATAAGAGAGGATTTTTAAGAGACTTCAGTGTCTCTTTAAGTTTGCTTTTTAGTTCTGTCAATACCCCGGAACATGTAGCCTATATATCACCATAACCATACTCATCATCATCATCATCAATCAGCAACTTGCCTCATTTTCTGCCTGACTCATTATGGTCCATTTTCCCTCCATTTAAAGTGGAAATTCCTTTCAGTTGCTAATGGACGCCTCCTCGAGCTTTTTCTGACTCCGGTGGAATTAGCCCTTTTGACCTTCCATGGATGTGGCTAAAGTCATCTGATTTTTTCTTTAATTGCATCCACTCCTCTGCACTCCAGCCTCTCATCAGAGCAGCCAGGAGACTCCCGGCAATTACTTCACTTAATTACATTTTAAAATGTTTTCTGAACATTTTTCCCTTAAATTTCTAAATCTGTGCAGGAGCGAATCTATACAGAATTGTATTTTGCTGCCTACTTCACTGGTGGCTCCATTCTGTGTGTATTATGATACATAAATGATACAGAGATTCAGAGGCAGGTCATCCACAAGGCCATGATCCTAGGCAACTGCCTAGGGCCTGAGAGAGTCTAGGGGCCTGGAGGATGCTAGCCACCACCACCAAATCTGGCTAACAAGCCAGGTGACCAACAGTGGGGGGCAAAAACTGATATCGTAGGGCTCATTTCATCCTGATCCTTTTCTGCAGTGATTACAAAGGACCAGTAATGAGTGAAAATGACGATATTCTTTTTGCAAAAATAATGTTACATTTGACTGTTGAGCTAAAATGCCATCGAAAATCATTTCTGTAAAATGCTTGCGATTTTTTGCGTTTCTCCCAAATTTTTGCTCTAAAATAAACAATTTTCTTGTTTTCACACTAAAATAAAGATTTTTTACTTTTTTTTCCCCCAATAAAAAAATTATGATTTTTCATGTTTTTGTGAATTTTCACCATATTGTGAAACTGCAATGTATTTTTGCAAAGGTTTTCTCGAAAACAAAAAAATGTCATTTTTGAAACCGAAAATGACTTGGGGTAAAGCAACGCTGCAAAGGACTAGATAAGGAATTTGTATGAAATATTAGTAAATATTGGTACTGATAAGGCACATGAGGCCAGCCTTGCCAGGGTATTTCATGCAGAGCCACGCCTACTACCTAGGCGACACGGATTGTTCTAACTGCGTCTCGCACCTTCCAGGACTAGCAGTAAAATTATCACGAGCTCCCAGAACACAACTATTTTACTGCACCATACTGGATATGTCTCATTGTTCCGAACTACAGTATATGCCAAGTAATGATGTTCTAATCACTATGCCCAGTGATGAAAACTAATCACCTGCCACACACACAAATATGATCCTACATTACACCACCTTGTTTAATCCTGCAGTCTACACTATGACATAATATATTGTGCATACTCTGCATGTCATACACAGAACTGGAAAAGCTGTCTTTGTGCAGTGACACCTGGCTGCATCCTGTTTATTCTAATTAATGACACTACAAATCCACTACAGACCATCTCTCACCAGGCATTCTACAGGCGGAAACAGCTGACACTGTAAAACGCTGAGCTGCCTTCAGCTGAACAGCACATATGAATACAGTGTCAAATATATCACATTTGGAGCAGGTGGGAAACTTTACATTCATACTTGCCAATGCTACATGTAAATTGCTCTTGCATTGGATTTCAGTGCATAATCTTGCAGCTCTTTTTTGAATTGAAGATTTAGAATTTTTGTGACCAGGGCCGGTTCTCTCATGAAGCAAGGTGAAACATTTGCATCAGGCACAGAGATTTTAGGGGCAGCATTTTTGTACTGTGGAATGTAGGGGCTGAGGGTGAGCAGTTTGTTTGTCACAGACTCACAGCCAGCCAGTGTGCTATTGTGTTGTGCTGCAGCATGTCATGTGAGAACATGAAGTGAAGCAGAGTAAATAGTCAGGTGCTGTGCGATCATTCCAAATCGGGGAGGGTGGGGGCATCTTCACAAGTTTGCCTCAGGCAGCAAAACGTCTAGAACTGGCCCTGTTTGTGGCTGGTGCTGGCCCCAGAATATATTTGGGGGGGTTAGGCAGGAAATGCAGACTGGTCAGTAACTTGTAGTTTAACAGTTCATGTGAACCCACCTGTCAGCATAGTCCTATCTAGGTCAACCCTGATGCTGAACTTTTCTTTCCCCAGTTTGGGTCCCCACACATTACTCAATTTTCAGCATTGATATGTGGCTGTTTTGATTAGAATGATCAAATCTGGCAGAGATCAATCCCACCACATGGCCAGCTAATTTGATTGTTTTCAATTGATTTCCAGCTGAATCACTTGAAAGCAATCCAGTATGCTGGAAAAATCTTGGCTCAAAAGGCTCGATTGAGTGGATAGTTGTAATGTGTTCATTTACCTGATAACAGACAACCCCCAGCCAGTGTCTCCCCAAGTGTCTATCTATCCATCGGGCCAATGGTGAGTGTTACGGGCTCTACTGTCATGCTGGGGCCACTCCTTGCCTCCTTCTGTGCCAAGCATCTTTTGGAATTGCCACTGAAAACACCTGTACCTTGGGGGGGTGGGGTAGGTGGGTGGGGGGGGGGGGGGCGCAGGCGCTAGATTGATTTCCAATACATTTCTTGTTAAACTCTCTTGGAAATCTGACTTTAGTGTGCAGGTAGGTAATACATCTACCTCTGATCAGATTCTATCAGAGAAGGATCTATCTGATGACCAATTTGGTGGCCATTGTCTACATTGTCTAATGTATGAGTGCCTTACTACTCACTTCATGACATGAGCCTCGGTATAAGCACTAGCAAAGGTAAAATGGCATGGGCATTAGAGATGGGCTGAACTATTTGCCCGGTGAATAGTTCCCAGTGAACATGGGGTGTTCGCATTTGCCGCCTCAGACAAATACATGTGGTGTTCGACCCGCCCCCTATACATTATAATGGAGCTAAACTTTGATCCCTCACCAGACACATGGCAGCCAATCAGCTATCCCTGGACTGCCCCCCACACACACACACACACCTATCAGAAAGCCAGCCATTTTGCAGTCTGTGCCTGGCTTCTGTGCTAGGCAGATCAGGGAGAGTGTTAGGTAGGCCTGTGTTCTGTGTCCTCTTAGTGCAGATTCTTGCTGCTACCACAGCCAATTGCCACAGCCACAGCCTAGTGCCACGTGCCAAGTGCCAAATGCCACATGCCAATTGCCACGTGACATGTGCCAAGTGCCACGTGACACTTGCCAAGTGCCAATTGCCAAGTGCCATGAGACACGCCTGGCATGCTCCTGGCACACGTTACACCTGCTGCTGCATTGCCCTGCTCCTGCTGCCTGTGCAGCTCCCACCGCCAGGCCAGGGTGCCACAGGCCACTGATACCACCTATATTTAACCCAAAACACAATTGCTGCATAATTTTTTGGTGGTGTCTTGGCTGAAAACTGCCATGTCCCAGTTGTGCAGTTGGACTTTTGGACACAATGGCCTCGATTCATAAAGCATTACCTCATGCGGTAATGCTGAAAACAGCAGACTTTACCGACCACTTAGCAAAATGTCAATTCATAAAGGCTGTTACCGCATGAAAAGCTGACATTACCGACCAGGGAGATAAATTACCGACTTGGCTGCAGTTACCGACAACACATGTCAGTAAATTGTCAGCAAATGTCAATTCATAAAGCCTGCAACATGCGGTAAGCCTGGCGGTAGTTACCGACACCTCTGGTGAGGTCTTAACAAGTTACCGACAGCTCTGACAGCTCTGATTAATGCAAAGTGCAGAGATCCGAAAGTCTGTTAGATTCATCTGTGGAGAGAGCCGGAGAGACGTCTGTGTGAATCATTTCAGCAGGCAGGGAAAGACTGTCTGAGTCATCAGTGGAAAGAGTCGGCTGTGTGAGTAATTTCTGCAGGCAGGGAAAGACTGTGTGACTTATCTGTCTGAGTCATCAGTGGAGAGAGCCAGAGAGAGCCGTCTGTGTGATTCATTTCTGCAGAGCAAAGAGGGAATCGGGACACTGCTCTACTCTACCACTCAATGGGCTGCAGTAATTTACCGACCTCCAAGGGCAGCTGGGGAAATCTTTATGAATTAGCACACAGACCGGGAAAATACCGAGTGCGGTATTTTCCCGACAAGATTTTTGTTATCGCACTGCTGTTTATGAATCGAGGCCAATGTGGGCTGCACGACCGCTGTCTGGAACCTAGTCCAGATGTTAATTGACAGCCATTTTTTTTTTTTTGGGGGGGGGGGGATTTTAAGTCCCCACATCATCAATTAGTGTTCCCCTTTAAAAAATAATGATGATGCATGCCTCCTCATTTACCCTAAAAAACGTTTTTAAAGCAATTTAAAGGCCACTTCCATATTTTCTATCCGGATATCCGAATCTGCCCAGATACCCCAGATACTGAGGTCAGATATCCAATTCGGATTCGGATCAGAAAATTTTGAAATCAGATATCCGACCCGGATTGGATATCTGGGTATCTGGATCCGAATCGGATCCAGATTTTGAAAAGGAGTATCCGAGCAGCACTGTTCTTGAGTACTTGAGCACACACATCAGGAGCATATGATGGCCTCTTTAGCTGCATGGTTAAGGGCTCTGCCGCTGACAAAGGGGACCAGGGTTCTAATCTTGGCTCTTCCTGTTAAGGAATCCAACACCTATTCAGTAAGAGGACCTAGGAGTGTTAGACTCCATAACACTGCTACTGAGCGCCCCCTAGTGGCTGCAGCTCTGGAACTTTGAGTCTGCCAGGACAAAAGCATGAGGAATGTTATACAGTTACCTGTTCTGTGTCTTTAGCTCACTTTCTTTTTTAGGTACACTTTAAAGATATTAATACAAATTGTAAATTCGGTCTTTATCGAGAAAATAATTGTACATCAGCTGTCTGGCAAGTTCATCTCACCCTTTATCATTTTTCTGCAAAGAGCGGGACAATATTCTACATCTCCTGTTGTTCTTTTCCAGCGCCTTTCACAAAAAGGCATCAGACAATGTTCCATGACATTGGCAGAGCTCCCATGACTCCAGGTCATATTAACACGTCCTTCCACCCCACGTCTCATCATCACATGTTCAGGAATTTGACAGTCTTTAGAAATGGGCCCAAAATCCACATCAGAGTGCCCCGGGTAGGTCATAATGACAGTTGCTATGACAGTTTTTATATTTGATGGCAAAAAAGATACATTAGTGTGATCTATAGACCATTCCCGGCCTGAACACATTGACGAGTCAAGGATGCTGAGCAGGTGGCAGCAGATGGTCTGCATAGAGGTATAGAAGTATTAGAAGGAAAGAAAACAATAAAAGAAGCAATAGGACAAATAAAGGAGTCTAGGGAAATGAAAAAGCAAAAGGTATGAGATCTCATCTCCGCTGATTAATAAGGAAAGCTAAAACATTATCAGAAGGCTTTGCACTGCAGACCTACTAAAATGCTCATACATTAGATATAACATTTTCCGAGAGAGCTCTTAACAAATAACAGGTCAGAAATAACTAATCAGTTGTGATGATTTTGGGAAACCCTGTGCTACTTATTCACTCCCAGCTCTGTGGTGAGCGTTATGTGCTGCCCTATGGAGAGGGTAAGGAACAGAAAGGGCCCAGCTGCAGGCTACAGAGGGTATAGAACAGCAATCAGCTAAGAAGATAAAACAAAGCTTATCTCAGAATAGGAAGCATTGGACGATGGCAAAAGTCTTTAAAATATGAAACTTTCAATGGAAATGGTCTGTCTGTGCTTGTCTATGAAACTAGAATCTTATTTCAAACCAGACAGACACCATACTTGTTCCAAGTGGGGAAATCAGCAGAGAAAACAATCAAGAGTATGTTGCTAATATGAAATAGATGTCGGGACAGAGGTTGTTAGTGGCTGCCTTCTGATGTATTTAAAAGGGCCATTTGCATGGAGCACTTACTGACTTTAAGCATCTATGTACACCCAGCACCCCCCAAACATGGGTGTTGGGTTGCTAGATGAACGAGCCAACCAGAGTGGGCACCAAAGGCGATGATTTCTGGATCCACACAGGGAAAGTGTTCATAAATCACCAAAAGGGCCATGGCCTAGGGCACCAGGAAAGCAAGGGGCGGGCTGTGGGCAGAAGGGTGGCAGTAGCGGATAGCCTGCTGAACATTTGTCTTATTACACAGAGTTTGCACATAGCAGTCTACCAACAGCTAGAACTGGCACTCTGAGGATGATGGGGCAGTGACCGTGATCTCTGAGCTGCATCTCACTCCCCAAGGAGCTTACAATCTAATCCCTGTTGTGTCGGGTGGGGGGGGGGGGGTTAGGATGTGGTTGATCCAGGGGGCAGCCTTGGCTGGTAAAAAGTACAAATCTGGCCCTGAAAAGGGCGGCGGTCTTAAGAACACGATGACTTTCACTTCCTTAATTTATGATAGTAATTTATATTTCTTAAAAAGCAAAAGCTTCTTTTTTTATGAAAGAAAAAAAAAATATCAGAACAAAATTGGTCAATCGGGTCATTTTCCAGAGATAAATGTCAGACGCATAGTTTGAAGGGATTAAAGTGGACCTGAACTCAGACCTCTTCTTTGCTCTAAAAGATACACAACAGCATAATAACATTTACACAGAGAACATTTCTTTGTTACAGCTGATATAAATCCTAAAATAATTCTGCACAGTTTCTACATCTTGATTCACGGAGGCAGCCATATTGCTTACAGCCTGTGCTTTCTGCTTATCTGCTTATCTGCCATAGGCAATCATGTGATACAGGGGAGGAGCAAATTACAACTTGAGATTCGACACAAATGAGGGGGAATTAGGCAGCCTAAACTCTCTGAATACATACAGGGTACATTTTCTAAGTATTCCTTCTGCCCAAGAGTTCATGTCCACTTTAAAGGAATTCAGTCCCCTATGAGTCTCCCACAATCTATCCTAATCTCGTACTACCTGACAGTACCACCCCTCTGAATGGTTTCTACCCAAGTAACCATGCTAATTACATGTGTGGACCATATTTCCTGATTAACAGCATGGAAAGGTAATTGTGCTTCCCAGCTACAGTTAGATAAACCTCTGTGAATAGACTTTCACTAAACAGAATACAGTCTCCAGGTATCATATCTTGTGATTTCTATTCTTGCCGTAATCATTTACAATGATCCCATAGAGAGAATTGCCTCAATGGATAAAGCCAGTAAGGGTGCATACAAAGTAGCCTTCCTATTTCATAACTGTTGCCAGCTACCACTAAGGGGATCCACTGAGCAAATCTTTGTAACTGGCTGCTAAAGTTGAAGAGAAATCGAGAGCCCAATATGGTGTAGTATGTCAAAATTGATTGGATAAATGAAACAGTGAGATGGTAATACTCACAAACACGGGTTACCACCTAGGTAACCACTCATTAGGCAGGTGAGGAGATTAGACTTGTCCTCACTCAGGATTAAGAAGTCGCTCTCTGTAGATAGGAAGAAAGGGGGTAGATCACCCCTCCACCTGGGGTGGACTTAAATATATTGGTAGGTGAACAGAGGCGCCAGAAGGATAAAAGTACATAAATTTTTTAAAAAATTCAGTTATAGCAAGCAGAGCACCTCTGTCACAGAGGTGCTCTGCTTGCTATAACTGAATTGCTGTTGTTTATCCCCTGCTTATTGCCTGAAGAAGTGGACTGTGCCCACGAAACGCGTTGCATCTTTGGGGTATTTTCAATAAATGTGTATATCTATATATTTACAGTCCTTGGTGTCTGCTTTAACGGAGGCGAGTCCACCACTTCCTCCCAGCAATTTTTTTAAAAATTTTATGTACTTTTATCCTTCTGGCGCCTCTGTTCACCTACCAATATATTGTAACTGGCTGCGTTTAAAGGGAACCTGAGGTGAGAGACATATGGGGCTGCCATTTTTATGTCCTTTTAATACCAGTTGCCTGGCTGTCCTGCTGATCTTTCATGCATCAGTAGCATCTGAATCACACCCCTGAAACAGGCATGCTGCAAATATTGTCCGATTTTTGTCAGAAACATTTGCAGCTTGATTCAATAACCGGCGCTAAGCCAGTTAGTGAGCCTAAAGACATAGTGGGCGCAAACCACAGAGTTCAGTGGTTTGCACCCATACATCGCACACAGCCCAGTGCAGTGCGCACGCAGCCGGTAATAGTGCGTGGTGCGACGATAACCTCGCACCGTCTGCCCTGTAAACATTGTGCCCGGTGCAACGAAAAGGTTGCATCAGGTGTCCCTGAAATGGCGCATCAGTGCGCTGCTTCGAGGGGGGGGGCACCCGATGCAATGTTTTCGTTTACAGGGCAGCAGGTGCAATGTTATTGCCGCACTATTACCAGCTGCGTGCGCACTGCCCTGGGCTATGCGCGATGTAGCTTTGCGGGGCTATTAGTGCCCGCAAAGCTACTTTTCAGGCACTAAGTGGCTGTTCACTCCAGCGCTATCACTTAGCACCAGTTAGTGAATCAAGCCCCTGATCTGCATGCTTGTTCAGGTTCTGTGGCTAAAAGTATTGGAGGCAGAGGAAAGAGGGAAGAGGAAAAGCAGGACAGAATATGATATTCAAAATGCAATACTTACTCTTACCTGCAGCCAGTTATTTGTGTGTATTAAGTATGACACATGCCTAAATAAGCTTCATATTCTGACAAATATCTCACTGTGGATCTTCCAATAATAATTCTGGCCTAGTAATGGCATGGGAATGTCGATGCATAATTATGTACTGGAAATTATTAATAGGAGATGAGATTGTCATTAAAGGGGAACTGAAGTGAGAGGTATACGGAGGCTGCCATATTTATTTCCTTTTAATCAATACCAGTTGCCTGGCAGCCCTGCTGGTCTATTTCTCTGCAGTAGTATCTGAATAACACCAGAAACAAGCATGCAGCTAGTCTTGTCAGATCTGACATTAATGTCAGAAACACCTGATCTGCTGCATGCTTGTTCATGGGCTATGGCTAATAGTATTAGAGGCAGAGGATCAGCAGGGCTGCCAGGCAACTGGTATTGCTTAAAAGGAAATAAACATGGCAGCTTCCATATACCTCTCTCTTCCGTTCCCCTTTAAGCCCATCCATTCTGAAGAAATGAGGTGCCATTTAAGGAAAGAGACCCTGTTGTTAGGTGTGGACAATGCCTGGTGCCTTGATGTCTTGGCTTTAAAGGATAAGAGCCCTCATCTACTGCTTGTTCAAGCAAATTGTAAACACAGCTGGTTAATGTCATTCCACTCTTGTTGCAGGAAAAACATTTCTCTCAAGGTCTTTGTACTTTGCAAATGTTTCATCAAGCATTATTCCAGCCACTTAGCCTGCTTCTACGTGTATACAGCGGGCTGTAGCATCCGCAATTGTCTGGCTGAAGCCCGGACTGTCCAGGTGCACGCACTGGAGATAAATATGCTTTAACACTATAAGAAGTTTAACACTTTTACCTCCAATTTTACACAAGGAAAATGCACTCACAGCACTCATTCAAATGCAAAGAACACACTAGTCTCACTTTTGCAATGTAAATATAGCCTTAAAGGGAACCTCAAGTGAAAATTTTAGCAAAAGTCAGATACTTATCTAAGTAGAGGAAAGCCGCTCCCGACCTCCTCCTCCCAAACCTCTCAGTTCCAGCATTGGGACCCTCTAAACAACCCTCGTCAAATATGTGAACTCTGCAGGTGCAGGTACAGATTGCGTCTATGCGGTAGCATGGAGCTGCTCCTGCATGGATTTATTGTCCATGCACGAGAGGCTTTGTGGTATGCCGCAGGACGTACTTGCACCGGCGCATTGTGGCCATGCATGTACTCAGATGAGTGCACAGCCGTGGAGAACAAGTGCAGCCTGGCAAGCAGTGGGGGGAGGGGTAAAGTAGGATTGGAGAAGCTTTTGGAGTATCCAAGGCTTCCCCCTATTACCATCAGTCCTAATAATACAAGTTTATGTTCTTCTGTGAGCAGAGTGCGCAATCAAGTATGATTTACAAGGAGAGAGGGCCCTGCCGAAGGCTTACAATCTGGGGGGAGGGAGTGGTAACATGAAGGGGGGCTGCAGGGCCAGGTTAAGGCAGAGGCGGGAGAGGCTCCAGCCTCAGGGCGCTGTGTAGGAGGGGGCGCAGAATTCATTCATCTGTCATTCCCCTATTGTGTTTGAAGCAGAAAGAAATAAGAAATGGGGATACATGGCAGTGACTGTAAGCCAGATAACTAGAGATTAAGGTGTTGGGGGCCCTGGGGCACCTCTTAGTCTGATAGCAATCAGTGTGTGACGGCTGGGGTGGGGGGGATGGAGGAGCGCACTTTGGTGTCTCAGCCTCAAGTGCTGGGGGACCTTGTCCCGGCTCTGGGGGGCTGCATCGAGAGGTTCTCAGCAGAGAGAGTTAGGGCAGCATTGAGGTGAGGTGGGCCATCTTGAAGAGGTGAGTTTTGAGGGCTTGTTTGAAGGTGTTGAAGGAGGGGGCAAGCCTGATGGACAGTGGGAGAGAGTTCCACAGTATGGGGGCATCTCTAGTGAAGTCCTGTGGTTGCCCATGGGAGTGCAAGATGTGTGGGGTGGTTAGGAGGAGTTTGTTGGAGGAGTGGAGGTAGCAGGCAGGTGTGTTATCTGCTGACCAGGTCAGAGATGTAGGTCAGGCAGGACTTGTGGAAAGATTTGTATTTGTGCCCTCTGCAAAGGTAAGCATCTAAGTGTTCTTTGTTTTTCATCACAGGCTTGCTTTTGAGTGAAATCCCACTGTCTTTCAAGGGTTAATCCACTTTAGTACAAAATTTAATATAACATCCATTATCACTACAGAAGTCATTCTGTAACTGCAAGCTATTAAATATTCTCTTTTAACTTCAGTCCGCAGCTGTTAAAACTTTTGTTGCAGTAATAATTTGCTTCATAATAACAGTAAACAGCTTGGTTTTAAAGATACCCAGAATCCTCCTCTTTCTTTTTATCTGAATGCCGCAAAGCAGTTAGTAAAGAGAGTCACTCTCTCCTCATCCCTGTACCCTTGCTAGATTTACTGGAAATGTGATGCTTGCAAATATTCTCCAAAGGAATTTTCGCATCGAAAATGCTATTTTAAATTTTTTTAAAATATTTACAAAAATACAATGCATTTCCACAATATGGTCAAAGGAAACATTTTTTTCCGTGATGTGAAAAATTTTGGAAAGCACAAAATCATTTATCTTTAGCATGAAAATTTGTGCAAAAACAATCACAAACTTAGTGCAGAATGATTTTCAATAGCATTTTCGCTCAAAAGTCAGAAAAGAATATCGGCATTTTTGCTCATCACTGTAAATGACACATTATTCTGAGCCTTGGAGGGGTTACAGCTTTTCTGATACATTTTTTTCTTTTTTTGAGAAATTGTATTTAGCGCCGGGGACTACTACGCTTGGTCCTGGAGAAGGAGTAGTACTAAGTTTTGGGATGAAAACAATATGTAACACCAGAAGCAGTCTTATTCTAGGTGTGGGGTAGTTAGTACTGTACACTGGGTGACATGGGATGGGATTATGAATGGTCCAGTAAGGGGGTGAATAGCCTTGGCAACCAGGAGGCCCAGAGACTTCCCATGTCCTCCTTGACCCCACCGCCACTGTCCAGGACCCTCTTCTTGATTGGGCCATGCTCCTCTATGTGTATAAGCCTTGCTGTATTGCTCACGTGTCAATATAGCCACGCCTGCCCAGCAGAATGGTGCCGCTTTGGCTTAATGGGCAGTACAAAGAAGTCAGAGAAGAGACCTGGGCGCTATCCAGGGGCAGCAATATAATACAGAATGCCATGCAGTCTATCCACACATGAAGAGATTCCGAGGGTGAGTAGACTGTGGGGTCGGAGCCAAGGCAAAAATTAGACTGGCACTATGGTGGTTTTAGATCTGGATGGACGCTTGCTCACATGTTGGTCTGGGCTTTTCTCATGATATTGCTGCTCCAATTAAAATAAACTACTGTACAATGACAATGCTTGGGCCTCTCCTCTGGTTTCTTTGTATATTTGCCGTGACCATGTACAACCTACAGACAGCAGAGTTCCTGTAGTTGGAGTGGTGAGTGTCTTCTTTGCACCCATCCCTTAGCAGAGTGCCATAGTATCTCTCCCTCCTGGAAAAACGTGCAGTATGGCCATGCTTGTACACGGAGGGAAGCAGGGCCATGAAAGATCTTGTCAGATATGTTCAGAGGGACCTTGCACAGCGGGGTGGGCTCAAAGATGGATCGGGATCCCTCCAGAGGAATACATAGGAATGGGCTACGTGGTAATTTGGGCACAGGGAGAAGCCGAAAGTCATCTCTCCCTACTCTAGGTAATCTCGGGGTATATAACAAACATATTCCCCTACTGATGACTTCATTTTTCCCATTGTCTTCTTGATTCAGCATCCGGCTATTGCCAGCAGCACCCGAATGAGTTAATTTACCATAATTTGGGCTTTGGCTATTTACAGTGAGCGCTGCATTAAAATTATGGCCTATGGAAGTGCCCAAATCTGTCGCAGTGCAGGCGCAAGAATTACCTGTCCCGATCCAGAGGTGTTCTTCTACCTGGGTAAGTATCTAACTTAAAATTTTTTAAAAAAACTTTAAAACTTTAACTTTAAAAAAAAAATACTTGCAGGTTTCTTTTAATACAAAAGATCTGCTGCCACCCTCTGAATTTAGGGGAAGGAGGCGAAAAATCGATAAAGCAATGTTGTTTTCACCCGCTAATAACAGTGGGCCGAAGCCATTTGGTTGCTACGGACAATAGCTTAACATTCCAATTTCTCTATTTTGATGGAATAACCTTTTGAAGAATACCATTATGTTTTCAATAAACACAGCACGGAAGCCGGGAATAAACACCGATCTCGACTTTGATGTCTGCAGACCGCTCTACCGGCCCTTCCAGCCCGACTGTCAGGGAATAACTAGCCATGTCTGAAATTGGTTTATATACAACCGTCCATGGAATTCAAATGACAGCTTGTCAAAAGCATAAAACACGGGGCTGAAATGTTGGTAAACACTGGGAAAATAGAATAAAAACTCCAAGCCACCCTCACAATTTCACTAACTACGCCATAAATCCCCTTTTCAATGCACGCTTATTATCCCTTGTATAGTTATAATTACAATTTTCTGCCTTCTATACCAATTGTTTACACAAGTATGGGAAGAAGCGGCAAGCCTTTACAGCCAGCACAGCTGACTTTCTGCTCCATTCAATCCCCGTTAGAAAGAGAGTACATTAAATACGGGTTCCTATGCAAACAGGGAGGGAGACTAATTAAAAAGTGACAAGAAAACATGCATTTTAGGCTGAATGCGGAGCTGGAAAAAAACAATTACCAAAATGAAGCTGCTTGTTACAGTATGTGAGACGACAATTTACTAAACTTCATTTCAGGGGGGAAGATGTGTTTATTTGATAAAATAAATCTCTTTCCTTCTCCATTAGCTGAAGCTGGATGCAGAATGTTCATCTGAAGTTGCAAACACTAAGGCCTCTTTCACACTGGCGCTTTGCGTTGCCCTGTTTTGCCGCAGGGTTAGCTTACAGCAGGGAAATTCTGTGGGGCATTTGATACCTGTGCGATGCGTTGAGACAGAAGTGACGTTTTTGCCGCATGACCGACCCTAGTGCAACAGCGTGTTGGGGTGTAACTTGCGTGGCAACGTGTGGCAAACTCAAGTCTTTTAAGTATATTAAATAGCCGAGGGTAAGGATCCCTGGGAGGGCGGGTTACATACTTATCTACAGCAATATATACTGTAGATATAGGAAGGAAGTGTTTTTGATACTGAAACAAGGACAGCTAATATAAAATTCTGTATCCTATATAATAATTTGCCTGTGTGTCGGCATCCCATGTCCATGTGTCAGTGCTTGTATGCTACTGTGCATGTGCTGCACTGACAGCCGTTGGGACAGGACGAGGACTGGGCAGGGGGCCGGGCGGGCGTGCAGGCGTGTGTGCATGCACTGACATGCGAAGGTGGCGGCGCTGACAGACCTTGAGCCCATTTTTAAATGGGCTTAAGCCGACTAGTCCTCCTGAATAATGTATTTTTTTGTGCCTCTTTATCTACACGTACATCTTAGATAATGGGCATTAGTACCGGAACCTAATTAAGGTGTAACGGCTAATATGCAAGAGACAGCCGGCTGATCTCTGAGGAAAACTAAAGTATATTTACCTAGGAGAACAAACATCCATCTCATGTGACAGACTTTGGAGACAAACATTTGGTTGCATGTTCTAGAGGCCTCTTAGCCATATTGACAGATTTTACAGAGGTACATTTTGTTATAATTTAAGTAGGCCTCAGTTATTTGGACTGAGTTAGTCAAAAAGGCTTGGGGTGCAGATCTGCCCTTTAAGGGGATTTTCTCTTTAGAGAGAAAATCTACAGTTCTGTCAGCAGAACTAGAACATACCAAGAAGCTGTTCCTGAAAGAAGGCCACAGGCCCACACTGACCTCAACATGTACACCACAAGAACAGTAAACATGGGCCATGTTTTCTAAATACCAAATTCTTGTAAGTAAGGCAAAAGCATCATTAAATATTAATCGAGTAGGTGGGTATTATGACACCACGAGGGGGCTCGGCCAATAGTCTGGTCTGGGGGATGGCGAAGATGAGGTCACATTTAACTCTTTCCTAGTCGGTATTAAAGACCCGGGACGGGCGGACAGAGGGTATTCTGATTCCTGCTCTGCTTCCTACTTCATGCTTACTAGATGCTGACTGGGAGTCCCAGTCTGGGACCTCTAAGTATTTCCATTCTATATGTAATCTGATCTAATGTATGTTGTACATAGGTAGTCTAGAGTAACGTAGTCTAGAAAAAAGGTAACTGACTAACATTCAGGAGGAAGGTAGTCAAGAGCTGTAACGCCAAGAGCTTAAACATGAGGATCTGATGAACTATCTGTATACTTGTGTAGTGAATAAACTCCTTAAATACTGAAGAAGCCTGAGAAAAGTCTATCTCCTGCTTGCTGTGTTGAGAGTCAAGTTATCTCACAGTCTGTGAGACGCAACTGTAAGAAGTTGCTGGTGCCGGATCTAAAGGGGATTTATAACAGTTTATAACACATTTGGTTGCATGTTTTAGAGGCCTCTCAGCCATATAGACAGACTCTGCAGACATACATTTGGTTGCATGTTTTAGAGGCCTCTCAGCCATATTGACAGACTTTGCAGACGTACATTTGGTTGCATGTTTTAGAGGCCTCTCAGCCATATTGACAGACTCTGCAGACATACATTTGGTTGCATGTTTTAGAGGCCTCTCAGCCATATTGACAGACTCTGCAGACATACATTTGGTTGCATGTTTTAGAGGCCTCTCAGCCATACTGACAGACTCTGCAGAGATACATTTGGTTGCATGTTTTAGAGGCCTCTCAGCCATATTGACAGACTCTGCAGACGTACATTTGGTTGCATGTTTTAGAGGCCTCTCAGACATATTGACAGTGAAGTAAATGTACCCAATAAAGAGAGAATCTGAGCTCTTCAAAATAAAGAAAACATTCTGTAGAGGAAGATAAACGGATGGTAGACTTCTTATTCAGAATAACAGACAAGCTGTTTACCAAGATGGGTCTGTTAGCAGCCAGAGGGATCAGCCAGAGTGGATGTCTAGAAAGCTCTCTTTGGTTGAGCAGCTAAACAAGGCCTGAATGCAGGATTTCTATACTGTGCAGAAGACGAAAACTAGAAACTCGAATTCTCAGGGGACAGGAGGAGGAACTTCATACAGACAGCTGATCATAGAAGATCAAGGAGATATTACAGTATTTTGGAAGTTAACTCTGTTAATCACTCTGTTAAAGTTCTCAGG